>NW_006789313.1:2512067-2514514 GCF_000442215.2 Lipotes vexillifer
CCCTACAGTCTTAAAGGTTACTTTTATAAAAGAAGGGCAGTCTGTCAGTGACTTGGATAAGAAATAGTCCTGTTGGATCAAAGGTTGCTTTTCTTTTCCTTTTCCTTTTCTTTTACCTACCAAATCTTATTTTTCCTCAATTCGTTTTTTATTTTATTATTTAAAACATAAGAGCTGGCAAATTTAACCTCAAGTCTCTTTTTTTCTTACAGGTAATGTCTCGTTGGGAAGAGTATATCAGCAAAGTGAAAAATAAAGGTAACACGTTGCCAGATGTTACTGAAGTCTCCACTTTCTTCCCTTTTCATGAGTACTTTGCAAATGCCCCTCAACCCATTTTTAAAGGCCGATCTTATGAAGAAGACATGGAAATTGCTGAAGGATGTTTCAGGCATATTAAGAAAATCTTTACTCAGCTTGAGGTAAGGGTTCTCAAGTTCTTTTAACTTTCCTTTAAAGGTTTTAAGCTTAGTTTGTTGTTTTTTTTTAAATGTAGTAAGTGGAATATTCAAATCTAGCAAACCAGATTATTACTTTTAAGTGAGATTATTGGAAGCATTTATTTTTCTAGTTGAAGAAATAAGTAAAAATTAAGATATGAATTGAATCCCCATTTTTCTGGCTTTTCTGGTGTGAAAGTCTTAGTATTTAGGAAAGGAATGTTTTCATTAGGAGATTTAACAGTGGTTCTTTGATTTGGAATTTGGCCATTCTGAGTTCTTTATGCCTTTGATCTGTAAACAAAAGATGAGGATGCTATGTTAGGATGACTGTTCCTGATTATTAAGGTGAAGTAAGAATCACCACTATATAAAGGGGACAGAGAATATGTTTGGAACCCAGGGAGCCCTGGGATGCTTCATAGTTTTCTCATTCCTTATTGGAAACATCATTGGAAGACTACAGCAGTGCTGTAAAAGGATCGCATTCAGGCTCAGATTCCTCAGTAAGAATGTTTAGGATTACTTCAGATAAAAAAGGCAAAGACTGTGTCTTTTTTAAAGTCTTTGTACCTTTTAGATATGATTTTCTCCCTACTTCCTACAACAATATCTGGCACGTAATAGATGTTCAGTAAACACTGATGTATGTATGATGTGAGTAGGTGGATAGAGATGGATGGATGGTAGGTACAGAGTAATAAATAAATAATGTGTATTCATATGTAGTATATATGTAGTATGATAATGAGAAATAAAATTTTAAAACCTGCAAAACAGTATTATAGTATGTTTATGATTATATAAATAGAATGTAAAAGGATAAAGACATCTAATTTATAATAGCTGTCTGGGGAGAGAGTGGGAAGAAGGATATATACAGGATACCTCCACCTGTACCTGTGATGCTTTAATTATTTTTAAAAAAACAAAAAAAATGTTTAAAAGTCTGAAGTGAGTATGATATAATGTTCCGATGTGATAAAACTTGATATTAGGTGCTCTGCACGGGCTCGTTTGCTCCTCACGTCCATCTACTGTCCATTCCCCTCCTCTCCTGTATGGGGATCCTCTGCCATGGTCAGGGCTGAGACTGGTCCTTGGAGTTTTAATTTCCCAGCCTCTCATGTCAGCTGGCTTTTGTCTGGGTTTAGCCAATGAGAAATGTGGCAAAAATAGAATAAAGAGAGAAGCCAGGATGTTTCTGCACCAGCTCTCTCGGCCTGAGGTTTCATCTCTTCCATGGCTCCAGTTTCTGCTGGCCTGGCCCACCACAGTTCCAGCTTATTCTGGTACCCCAGTTTCGGGGCTCTGATAGCACTTCCTCCTCATTATCCTTCCTAGCCTAGGAATGGTCATAATTTCCTGCTGTTGCCAGTCTCTGGCTTACTTCGCCATTCCCTGGTTGGCTTTTCTACTCCTCCATCACCTGTATAACGAGCTCCCTGCAATAAATTCCCTTTGTTATGAATGCTTGAAGTAGTTTCTCTTTTCCTGGAGAGACCTTGAGTAATATAGACACAATGGTGATGGATATTTTATTCAGTATTTTTGTTGATACTGTAAATATTTTATCTTATACCCAAAAAGCAGTCCAAATTGTAGCTTGACTGTCAGTTATTATTTGAACTCAATTAGTACCTTATTAATTATGGACAGAATTATGATTCTTTAGGCTTAATTTATGAGATATTTACATTAATTTCTCATATTGTCTCATAAACTGGATTGTATGAATGTATGCATGAGCTGTTTATTTTCCTAAAATAATATCTCATTGTTCCCCCACTTCCATAGGAGTTTAGAGCCTCTGAACTGCTTCGAAGTGGACTAGACAGATCTAAATACCTTTTGGTGAAAGAAGCCAAAATCATTGCTATGACCTGTACTCATGCTGCCTTAAAACGACATGATTTAGTCAAGTTAGGCTTCAAGGTAAAGACTTATATTTTAGTTCCTTAATTCATCTATGCAGCTGTTAGTTCTCTTCCCTCCCCCTCCCCCTCC
>NW_006789313.1:2515423-2527259 GCF_000442215.2 Lipotes vexillifer
CGTCAGGCAGAGAGACCCTGCTCCCCTTTAAGACTGCTCAGGATAAACAAGAGGTGACCTCCCCTCCCCTCCTCTCCCCTCCCCTCCCTTCCCCTCCCCTTCCCTTCACTAGCCATTTCCCTTGGGCATCTGCTTCTCACTGAAGTTTGCATTTATAAATTACTTTAAAATGTCTCTTTTAAAAGTGATGATAATGTCCCATATTTATATGATTAGTAAACTCTAAATCTAATTTTTCTAAATTTAGTTACCAGACATATGTCCTTTAAGTAACATTATAACCACATGATTGTCTAACTAACTTCTAATACTTGTTAAGGTACATTAATTTATTTTCACTATGTTAAAAAAAATCTCCAAACAGAAGTAAAAGCTTTATACAAATAATATTTGACAACGTTTTTCACCTATTAGAAATCTGCACACTTGTTTACCTTTTAAGCACACATCCATTCCCAGTTATTTGTTCATTCAGTAAATAAAAAGCTGTCTATGTGAGTATGTGTAATACAGTTATTTATACTGTCAAAGGAGATATTTAAATGACTTCATCTTAAGATAAGGACTGGAGAGCTAAAGGGCAGGACAGCCTGTTACTTGTTACTCAGTTGAAATGGAATGTAATAATTGAGCAGTAAATTTGAATTTGCAGACACTTTGTGACTTAGCTATTGATACTGACTAAACTGTGATTTTAATGCACATCAGTTTAACTTCCCTGCAACTGTTTTATCTGTCATTAGTTATAGTGTTTGTGTACTGGTTTGAATTTAAAGTTAGCAAAAGCATTTGTTGTTGATGAAAATAACTGACAATTTTTAAATGTTATGAGCTCACTGGAAGATAAGTGCTAAATAAATTCAAGGTGATAGAATTATTGTTATCTTGGATGAAAGTTTCCTCAGTTGCAAGGTAGGACAAATATGATAATTTATTAAAAGGTAGTGTGAACTTACCTAGTGGTGTGAACTTGCCTTTTGCAAATTAGTGAGAATTTTTCACCTAAATATTTTTTTCTTGGGGCTGACACATAAAATATACTTTGGATTGATATTAAATTAGAGCAGTTTAATAATACAGGGAAATGATGCAGTCTAAAATAGAGCATTTTATGCTTTCATGCAGCTGTTCACATGCATATTCTACAAAACATTACTTGCAGCTTATCACATTTCCATTGATCATTTTCTTACATTGTGCTATATACATCTAAAGATAGTTAACATGAATGCTGATAGTATCCCTTACATCTTTTATATTTTTAATTTTGAAGTGTTATTTTTATCAAACTAACACATGCATCTGATGTAAGAGCTTAAAAACTTTGTAGCTCTACTTAACGTTAAAAAACGGCAGTCCCCTACTCCCCTGTTACTCTCTAATTAATCTTTCAACTCTTCTAGTATTTCCTTTGTCCTTGCATTTATATCAATAAAGAATGTTAAATTTCCATTAGGCATATGTTTTGATTCTGTGCTGTCCCCAAGGAGACATGCAAGCACATTTGTGTACTCTTTTCCTTCCTTAAAACACCCAGTATAGTTGTATCATAAGTTTGCTTTATGATTAAAATCTCCTTTTTAACAGAATCTATAGATATGTTTTTTTTAATTAGAAATAATTTTTTAATTTTCAAAACAGAGCCACAGTAAATTCCCATAAAACTTATTCATTAATCATCCAAGTTTAAGCAAAGACAGCTAGCTTCTCAGTAAATATTCTAGGGTGTTAGTTACTTATGAAATGTATCCGGTACAGAGAATTTTTATTATTTTATTTTTTTATAGATATGTTTTTATAAGTTAAATCACATTCGATTTGCAGAATTATTTCTCAGGAAAGAGGCTCTTTAAGCTGTCATCTTTGAGCCGTTCCCACTCTGTTTTCCATATTGTGTCTATCACCTTCAGAGTCCATGTGGGAACTTCTGAGAAAACATGGCTTTTTGAACCCCTCCTTCTCCTAGGTTCCTACCAGGATGGCCTAATTAATCATTGTAATAGGGGAATTTAGCATTAGATAGAGCTAGAGAAGACACCCATCCACATGCCTAAAACTTTCAGGTAGTTTCGATAGAAACAGTGCAGAACTGAACCTTAACTTTATCATGTACAGTGGAAATCCAGCTCAGCTACCAGTTTTGAACAAATATAAGCATATTTTGGTAAAATGAGTAGCACAGAAATTAGAGGATATATGAACACAGTTAGTTTAAAAGAGTTAATTAAGTATTAAGAGCAAATATGCTCCCCCTACCTTCCACTTCCTTGGAAAACAAAATAAGGGGAGAAAATTTTGAAAATAGAAAACCAAAGGAACTCTAATTGTACTTAGTGAAAGTCTCAAAGAAAGTACTTTACCAATAAAACAAGGAATAGGATATCTTACTATCATAAGTACCAGTCAGAATTAGAAGTGGAAGGGAAAAGATAAAACCTGTTGAGAATAAATCTAGAAGAAAATTGGGCACATAGAAGAGGAGGTACATGAAAGAAAGAATGAAATTTCCTTAGGTTGGAGAAAGACTTGACTTTTCATTATTTTACAAATGTGCAGGGCCTAACATTCCTGGAAACTGGGCTAGAGGGAAGATTCAGGCATCAAACAAGTACATAAATATACAGGTAGAATTATAAATTGTGATGTGCCGTGAGACAAAGGCACAGAGTACTGTGAAACCCGTTTTAGATTGAGAGGTCAGAGAAGGCCTGGATAAAGTGGGTTTTAAGCTGATACTTTAAAAATGAGAAAGCCAAGCAGACAAAAAAGTGAAGAGAAAATAGCATGTTCAGAGGGCCTGAGGCATGAGTGGTTTTGCCATTTCTGAGAAAATGAAATAGGTCAGTGTAGTTGAAGCTTAGTGAGTAGGGAGGAAGGTGACATGTAAAGTATGAGAGGAAGGCAGGGGCCAGATTGAATACAGGCCCTAGTTAACACATCTCTTACAGTCCACATTAAGGGTCCTTTTTTCCTAGGACAGATGGAAACCAATGAAGGGTTAGAAACCAGGTGACGTGATGTGATGACTTGTTATATGAGTGGTTTAGGGGAGGCAAGACAGGAAGGAGAGGGACTAGTATAGAGATTGCTGGCAGTAGTCAGAGTAGCAGCTTGGATTAGAGTGGTGGTGGTAGTAGAAATGTAGAAAAACGAATAGATTCTAGAGGGAGTTTTGAAGGTAAAATTGACATGCTTTGGTGATGGATTGAATGCCGGGGGTGGGGAACAAAAGGAGATTGTTGAGTGCCGAAGAGGATTCATAAGGGAAAAAAATTACTGCAAAATACTACCTGGGATAAGAGTACCAATGGAAATGACCTCATATATAATCATAGGTTGATTCTTGCTTATATAGAACTTCAAAACTGAACTGAAAATAACTAAATTGATAATCTCAATCCCAGAAATGATAAACGAGGCTTCCTTAATGTCGAGTTGTATGTTTAGGGCACTTCCTTAAAGTTAAAGACTTGAATTGGAGAAGCGGTAGCATAATGGTAAAGAAGATCATGAACTTTCTGTTTGAATAATTTGTTGTTATTTTGATCTGAATTATTTGAGGGGTTTGGGGATGCTTATTACGGTCATGGTGGTAGCTGTTTGGCTTTGAAGCTCTCTTTCTGACAAGCTTTCTTTTTTCTCCCTTTCTCAGTATGACAACATTTTAATGGAAGAGGCTGCTCAGATTCTGGAGATAGAAACTTTTATACCTCTTCTTCTACAGGTAAGATACTGAGATTGAGACAAAGAAAGTAGAGTTTTGGGCTTCCCTGGTGGCGCAGTGGTTAAGAATCCCCCTGCCAATGCAGGGGACGTGGGTTCGAGCCCTGCTCCAGGAAGATCCCACATGCCACGGAGCAACTAAGCCTGTGTGGCACAACTACTGAAGCCCATGCGCTTAGAGCCCGTGCGCCTAGAGCCCGTGCTCTGCAACGAGAGAAGCCACCGCGATGAGAAGCCCGCACACCACAACGAAGAGTAGCCCCTGCTTGCTGCAAGTGCAACTAGAGAAAGCCCGCATGCAGCAACGAAGACCCAACACAGCCAAAAATAAATTTATTTTAAAAAAGTAGAGTTTTAAGAATTCTGGGGGGTAGCATCAGAAAACTACACAGTTTGGGGGTGCTAATTGCTATGATTATGTGTTCTCCTTAACTTCATTATGTTTGGTATTCTGTTTTAAGCATGTAAACTTCCTTTAATCTATTCACTGGTTATTGAGTAGTTTGTATTGTTTGGGAGCACTATTTAAAAATGCATAGTTTATCTCTAAGTTTTAAAAAGACTTAGTAATTTTAATCAAGAAAATTACATTGTTAGGCAGTTTGGAGGGAAGATGAGCTTCTTTTTCATTTCTTTTATTTAGAGTTGTTTCTGGAATTGTTTTTGATCCCTGGGTACATGGCTTTTCTTTATTTTGTGCCTGAATTTTTTTAGATAAATGATGTTTAAGAAGGTTTCTTATTGTACAATAGTCTTTACTATGGAGCATAAAAAACAAAATGTGGAATTCCTAATTGAAGAATAGAGGCTACTCTAATTTATAGACAAATTGGGTTCCGAAAGTTGTTTTATAAAGCCAAGTTATTTGGGACTTGTATTTTATCAGAATATGTTACAAGGAACAAGGAGACAGGTAGAGTAGGAAACTGAAGTATTAGTGTAGGAAATTAAAGAAGGTATAATTTCTACTGCTTTGGGGGGTTCTCAGACTGGCTCTTGGCGTAATTGTGATACAAGGTATTTACTTTGACATCTTCCCATTTCCCTGCTTGGGCATCTGTTTCTTTCTGTGCACCCTTTGCCTAATTATGACTTAAGTCTCCCAGACCTCTTTGGGTTACCCTGCATGTTAAAGTACGGTAATTCCATGCTTGCCTCTCAATCCCTCCATCCTCCCTCACACACTGTCAGCCAAGAGCAGTGGTACCCATACAAGTCGCTCTATAAATTTGCCAGATTCTTTTCTGTGGAACTGGGGAAGAGCAAGAATTAATAAGCTGTTAAAGCCATCTTGTGAATAGCAAGAATCTTGTGCAATAAATTGGAGATTAACAGGGTAATATATTAGAATATTTTGCCATTTCCTCACTTTTTATTTCTAGAATCCTCAGGATGGTTTTAGCCGACTAAAACGTTGGATTATGATTGGTGATCATCACCAGTTACCTCCAGTCATTAAGAACATGGCCTTTCAGAAGTATTCAAACATGGAGCAATCTCTCTTCACTCGCTTTGTCAGAGTTGGAGTTCCTACTGTGGACCTCGATGCCCAAGGGAGGGCCAGAGCAAGGTAAAGGAGACAGGGCAATGGGGGGCAGGGAGGGTGGATGTTAGGGATATTATTTCTATTTAAGGACATCATTTCGATGATCCAAGTATTCGATAACATCTTCTGTATAGACTCTTATCTGTTATCCAGGAACTTGCCTGGATACAAATCTACAAATTGGAAAGTACCTTTATTACCTTCAGCATGGGGTGTGAATTGACCAAATTATATCCTTCATTTTATTCATTGAGATTAATTTAAGTGACTTATAAACTAAGAGCTTCTTTTCACTGTCACCTCCCTTTTCGTCATGCCCCCAAAAGATATACGATTAATATCATTTTGAAATCTAAAGCTAGAGGTGAACAAGAGGAGAACACACTAATTCTTACTTCATAAAATGTACAGGTCCCCTCTCATAGTCACCTCAAAAATTTTTTCACTGTGCAGACTCTTCCCTGATGTTTTTACTTAAGGAATAAAGGTAGCATTTACCTCAGAGAACTTAATGGAGCTATCATTTCTTATAATATCATCAATCTTCTGATTTGGTTATTTACAGGGAGACAAAGGTTGCAAAAGCATTATTGCTAAAAAGAAGAGCACAATGTGGATAATATGAAAATTAACAGGAAGAGCCCATCCCTTAGAAACCCTCTTAAATATATTAAAAGGGGATTTACAATGCTAATATTTCCTGTTTTTGGGGGGGGGTTTGTCTTTGAAAGCTTGTGCAACCTCTACAACTGGCGATACAAGAATCTAGGAAACTTACCCCATGTGCAGCTCTTGCCGGAGTTTAGTACAGCAAATGCTGGCTTGCTTTATGACTTCCAGCTCATTAATGTTGAAGATTTTCAGGGAGTTGGAGAATCTGAGCCTAATCCTTACTTTTATCAGGTAAGAAAAAATGGGAAACTTTTAAGTTTATTTTGCATTTTCCTGGCTGAATTACTACTTAAATCAGTATTACTGAACCACTTGGACAAACCATTAAATAAAGCAAAGTTAGATCTCCACCTCAGACACAACACACAAATTTCCATTTCAGATGGATTAAAGATATATACACGAAAGAAAAGAAACTTATATAAACATACTAAAAAAGAAGAAAATAATGATGAATATATAATGTTGGGGTAAGAAAGGCCTTTTTAAGCTCATTACCAAAATCAAAAATCATAAAGAAAAATATTGCTTGATAGCAAAATTTATTTTCAGCCTTTAAAAAACAATGGGTTGAAGTCTGGATGTGTATAGAACTCTTTAAAATCACTTATAAAAGAATCAACTCCCCAACAGAAAAATGCAATAAGGACTAGAATATGCAATTCACAGAAAAAAGATATAGATTTGTAGCAAGTATAAATCACTGGAATATATTTTCACCTCTGTTGGGTTAGGTTTGGGAAACTATATTCATGCAATATGCAATGCTCGTAGGAAAGTAATTTGGTGAACATATTGTTAGTATATATTAAAAGCAATACTCTAACTTCTAGGAATTTATCCTTAAAAAAATGGACAAATTTGCAAAGACTAATATGCTAAAATGTTCATCACATCTTTTTTTTATTGCAAATTATTTTTGAAAGGAGAAACAACCTAAATGTCTTATCAGTAGGGATTAATTACATTTACCTATTACATATAATACTGAATAGCCACTAAGAGTAACATTATAACTTGGTTTACTGACAGGGAGAATTTTTATGCTATATTAATGAAAAAATCAGCTTGCAAAGTGTATCTATAGTATCCCATTTTGCTTTTTAAAAAGCAAAACATACATATAGAAATATGTACAGATAATCTCTACAAAAAGATCTGGCAGCATATGCACCAAAAGATTTGTTCTTTTATCTATATTAGCTGATGCTTAGATAAATGTAGTTTGTTATCAATATAGAAAATGGAAAGATTTACACAGTCATTGGGCTCCTGTCTTCCAAAGAACGAGAAAATTTAGATGAAGAGTTAACTGAAGCTGTGTGTCACCAGAATACAAATGATTTTTCTGAAGGTCTTCCTGTAATTTTCCTGTTGCCTTTACATGAAATCCAGCTTCTTGTCTTGATTTTCATGTTATGTTTATGTTCTCATTTTACTTGCTTCTCTCATCTGTTACTTTCAGTTTAGCCTCTGTTGAACTGGACTAAGCAGCCTTGTGTATGCTTTCTCACTCTCAAGTAGTGTATTTAAGTCTTGGTCTTAAACTCCTTCCCATCCATCTTTACCTAGACCCTCTAAGGTTACAGCAGGCCAGAATGATCAATTTGAGACCACATCATCTTCCCATCTGAAGTGGTCTGGTAGAGGTGGCAACCATTAGTAAGAGAACGAACATAATGCACACACAAAAAAACTAAGAAGTATGAAGGAAAAAGGAAAAACATTGTGTAAAAATTGAGAGCCAACTACGGTACTGCTGGATGTATATGTTAGACTGGATTTTCTACTGGCTTCTAAGATAGTTACCTTGCTTCTTTATGTTAATATTTCTTTCCATAACTGTAGTTGCAATACACTGTAACAGGTTATTATTGATCTGTATTGTGATTGTTGTGGTCCCAGAAATATTAAGCCTTTAAGTTGGTGACTTTTATTTTATGATTGTTCCATGTATTGCAAATATATTGCAAATGTTAAAGGGAAGTAATTACCACATACTCTATTTTTATTTATCATTGTTAATTTAGGATAAGTTATTGCTCAGTTTTATGAGAGGCATTCACTTGTCCAAGATATTAACTGTTCACTTCTTGAGGTGTGATAAATGAACAAATTGTGCTAGTTAACTGTTTTTTCTATAAAGGGAAATAAATACCCAATCTGATTAATGTTTTCATTACAGAATCTTGGAGAGGCAGAATATGTAGTGGCACTTTTTATGTACATGTGCTTACTTGGTTACCCTGCTGACAAGATTAGCATTCTAACAACATATAATGGACAAAAGCATCTTATTCGTGATATCATCAATAGACGATGCGGAAGCAATCCCTTGATTGGAAGACCAAATAAGGTAGTTTTACAAGTATAATACGTTCTCTTATTCATGTTGTTGGCAAGATGGAAAGATTTATATTTATTATGAGTTATTTATGTTGTTCTACCTTGTCTCTTTGTTATCTCCTTTTAAAATATGTGAGAAAATGAAATAATAGGAACTCTAAATCATTCTCTGGCAAGTCTATCTGACAGTGTTATTGGTTTGCTGTGAACGTCTGTCTCAACTATCACGTTGAAGATTTTTGTTGACAGTAATCAGAAATAAACGTTTCTGAAACTTGTTGTTCGTAAAATGATGTCTAATGAAACTATTTATGTCCTTTATAGTAGAAATAGGAATTGTAGCATTTTTTTATTTTGTTTGTTTTACAAAGGTATAGTTTGTACTGCTTCTTATTGTGTGTGTGTTTAGGGAGGTGTTTTTTCTTGGGGATAAAGGAAAATCATAAAGTACATTCAGACCTTAGGATTTTTTTTTTTTTTTTTTTTTTTGCGGCACACGGGCCTCTCACTGTTGTGGCCTCTCCCGTTGCGGGGCACAGGCTCCGGACGCGCAGGCTCAGCAGCCATGGCTCACGGGCCCAGCCGCTCCGCGGCATGTAGGATCTTCCCAGACCAGGGCACGAACCCGTGTCCCCTGCATTGGCAGGCGGACTGTCAACCACTGCGCCACCAGGGAAGCCCTAGGATTTTTTTTCATACTTCTTTATGTGATACGATGGAGTAATTGCAAATAAAAATGAAGGTGCTTGATTTTGTCAATACAGGTTTGAAAAATTAGAAAGAATAACAAAATATAAACATAGTATTAGTAATGATGCAATTAGGACTTTGGTTGTGAACATAGCTATATAAAAGCTCTTTTACCTTTTCTTGGAAATCATCCACAAGTAAGAGAAAAATGGGAGGAAGAAAAAAGAAATTCCATTTTTAGTGAGAGGACATGTGACTAAGATCAAGAAGAAAAAATGGGAAGAGAATTTAGGGGACCAGTCTTGAAAGTGCCAGCAAAAACACACTTTCTGAAAGTGGTGGCATACTTTGAAGTATAAGAGCCACATCCCTATTATTCAACAACGGATATGGGTATTGGGGTGAGCAGAAGCCTTCCTGGTTCCACACTGATTCAAAGAAGACTACAGATGAGCTATATTTGAAAAAAATACACCGTTTCTGTAGTAACAGTGAAAAAGACAACCATCTGTTGGTAAAATCACTGAGCCTTTACAAGAAAGTTCTGCTCACCCTAACCTAACCTCTTGTGCATAGCTAATCTGAGAAACACGCCTAATCAGTGGTAAAATAGAGGAGAAAAGGAAACTAGCACAAGCTCAATTTATAAATGAGGGAAAGAGCATCCGAGCAAACTAATTGACAAGATAACATACTCCAGAAAACATGTTGGCCTAGAACAGATGAAAATTTTGAATGCATATTTGGGTATGAGTTTTAAGATACTTAATGAAGTACGCATTTCTGTGAGAGAAGGCTACAAAACAGAGAAATTGAAGAACCCAGAAAGGGATGAAATGTGAACTGGCAGAAAATAAAACAAAATCAAAGAAGTGGAGACAAACTTAAAAGGAATGGGGAGGAACAGGCACTGTAGAACACTCCATAAGGGATATAGAGAGTGAAAATGAGAAACTAATAACTTTGAAGTATAGGAAGTTTAGAAATAGAAGAACCTCAGTGTCTGAGTCCTTTTATTTATGAGTAACAGAAAAACTTAAGCAATAAGGAAAGTTACTCTCTCTCATAACAAGAAGATGAAAGTAGTGTGGCTCCAGGTTAGGTAACAGTGTGACTCAATGATATCATGAAAGACCAAGGTTCGTTTCATCTTTCTGCTCTGCTGTCCTCAGTCTGTGAGCCCAGTTTTCAGACAAGCTCTCCACATGGTCAGGATGACAACAGAATTTCCAGGTATAATATCCACACATAAGAGCAAAGGACTATATCCAGACTATATGAACTTCTATAAAAGTCATTGTAAAATATAGACAACCCAGTACAGAACTGGCAAATGAATTGGACAGCATACAAATGGACAATAAGCACATGAAAAAGTGCTTACCATCACTAGTTGTCAGGGAAAATGCAATTAAAACTACAGTGATGTACCACTACACATCCAATAGAATGGCTAAAATTATAAAGATTGACAGTATACCAAGTGTTGGCAAGGATGTGGAGCAACTAGAACTCTGGAACTGTAACAGTGCTGGTGAATGTGTGTGCAGCAACTTTGGAAAACAGTTTGACAGTTTCTTATAAACACCCACACAGTCCAGCAATTTTACTCCCAGATATTTATCCAAGAGCAATAAAAACGTATTTACACAAAAATATTTATACATGAATATTCACTGCAGCTTTATTCAAAATAGCCCTAAACTAGAAACACCCCAAATTCCGTGAACAAGGGAATGAATAAACAAATTTCAGTATATTCGTTCAGTGGAATATTATTCACCAGTAAAAAAGGTATGAACTTCTAATTTATGATTCCATTTTTATGGAATTCTAGAACTGGCAACAAAATAATCTATAGTGACAGAAAGCTGATCAGTGGTTGCCTGGGGCTGGGGGATACAGATTTGATGACAAAAGGGACTGAGGTAATGGAAATTTTGATTGTGGTGGTGGTTATTTGGGAGTATATATTGTCAAATTTTATCAAATTGTACATTTAAAATGTTGCTGGCCATCAAATTGGGATATCGGGTATATAATTAGGTGAACAACAGTCCCTGCTTTCATGGAGCTGAGTAGTCTACTAGGGGGAAGATTGTTAATTCCACAAATATAATAGTTACTTAGGTATCTGCAGAGTTAAAGATGAGTGCTGTAAGTGTGAATAACATAGGGACATAGCCGAATCTGGTTACCATGGTTTATTTCATAGTGTTCATTAACTTGTTCTTTCAATTCCAAGTATATAGTCATGTTCTTTTGGGATTGATTAAGGATAAGATTTTTATTTCTAGCACTTTATTTAAATGATCTCTCTAGAGTTTTTGCTTTTGAAAATATACCATATTCCCCCTTTTTTTTTGCCTCAGGTGACAACCGTTGACAGATTTCAAGGTCAACAGAATGATTATATTCTTCTTTCTCTAGTACGAACCAGGGCAGTGGGCCATCTGAGGTATGTAAGGAAACATTTTCATAATAGTGTTGAACTTTACTGTATGCTTTAATTTTGAGCTTCTGTGGCTAAGTAGTTCTAAATTTTATGTTGAAAGTGTAATTAATTGTTATGGCAACTTTTGGTGCTTTTTGTTGGACTGTAGCAGTATCATATTCTTTGTATAGTTAGTTAGTCATTGCCATTGCTTCTGAATTTTTTGAATCTTAAATGTTTTAGTAATTTTAACTTTTTCACTCTTCAGTAACAGAGATAGCATTTAATCATTATATATATATATATATATGTATGTATGTATGTATCTCCTATGTCTGTTTGAAACTTAATGTCAGAAATTAAAGGAGGTAAAGTGGTAAAAAGTCTGAGTAAACTTTGCATTGCACAGGATTTCTCACTTTTCC
>NW_006789313.1:2527488-2545301 GCF_000442215.2 Lipotes vexillifer
TCCCTACAGTCTTTTAGCTTCAGTGTTAGGATAAATGAACCATTTGTTCTCTCAGGATTTTAAGAATTGAAAATGAACAGTAATATATTTTTATCATTTATTGTGATGTATTTATGTGCTGGAGATTTATGGGAATAATATCTCCTTGTTACAAAGCAGACATTTAGTTTTATATAAACCTTCATCTCATATGACTTACTAGCAAAACTATAAGGAGAGTTCATTTTATTATTTTATTTGATGGATATAAAAAGAAAATTCTGCAAGCTCTCATAATGTTGTCATTAAGTCAAGATCTATTTGGTGCTTAACCCAGAGTGATCAGGTTCCATTAGACCGATAACTTTTACATAAGAGTAAACAAAGATGTAATGTTTCAAGAAATTGTTTCAATACTATAGCATTCTAAAATACAGTGTGTTTTTACTTAAGTGTCAAACATGTTTTGGAGACGAACTTTTCTAAAAAGCGGTTTCATTTCCACATTGCCGTTTATAGCTGCTGCTGCATAGGGTATCATTATGATTTTCATAATTAAAATCTCTTACCCAAACTCACAGTATGAATACGTGAATACTGCTTCCTCCCCTTCCCACCTTTCTTCTTACTCTGTAGTGCTCTTTTTGTCTTTTTCACGTTCCCGTGACTTTATTTCTATGCTGTTTTTTACCTGACTTCTGGAAACTTAAAAAAAAGTAAAGAGAAAGATGATGATAATAAAATGCTTATAAATGAAGGCTTAAAAAAGAACCTGATCTCATTGTTGTCTTACATATCTAAATTTTCTTGATCCAGATAAATTAGTCTTCTTTGTATTTGCCTTTTGGAACTTCCCTTTTGGAAGGGAACTTCCCTTTTGGAAGTCTACCGCCTTCTTCGGGGGCTGCTGGTGATGGTGGTAGTGTTATTAAAGCATAGAGGGGAAAAAGTCAGTTGACCTATGATTTACGATTCAACTATCCAGATAGGTTAGGTATCTTAGCTAGAATTTTATCAAACTCGTCATAGAATTTTTTGGTTTGTAGATACAATCTTTCATATCTTCCTTTTTCTAGGAAGTAGTAAAATATTTTGTTTTTCAAGTTTCAAGAGACCAAGGAAACCTACTTTCCTCCATATTTCTCTTTTTAATAGTAGCTTTATTGGGATATAATTCACATACCATACAATTCACCTATTTTAAGTGTACAGTTCAATGATTTTTAGTATACTCATAGTTATGCAGCTATCTTCACGATTTTAGAACATTTTTATCACCCCATCACGATTTTAGAACATTTTTATCACCCTATACCTGTCAGCAGTTACTCCCCTCCCCTCTCCCCTAAGCCCTTGGCAACCACTTTTCTACTATATGTCTATAGATTTGCCTGTTCTGGACACTTCATATAAATGAAATCACTTAGCATAATGTGTTCAAGATTCATCCATGTCGTAGCATATGTCAGTACTTCATTACTTTTAATTGCGAAATAATTCATTTTTTGTGTGTGAATTTTTTACTTTTTATTTATCCATTCATCAGTTTGTGGACACTTGGGTTGTTTCTACTTTTTGGCTATTAGGACTAATGCTGTTATGAACATTCACGTACAAGTTTTGTGTGGAAGTATGTTTTCCTTTCTCTTGGGTGTAGACCTTGGAGTGGAATTGCTGGGTCATATAGTAACTCTGTGTTTAACCCTTTAAGAAACTAAGCCGTTTTCCCAAGTGCCTGCCTTTCTTCTTTTACCCACATCTTTTTTTCATCCAGGATAGACTGATCAGGTGATTGTTTAGGAGCCAGGCTATTCAGCGTCAGTTCCAGAGACCTGTTTTAGGACACTGTGGAGCTGTTTAGAAGCTAGAGTTGTGAGACATTTCTGGTTCCTTTTCCAACATTCATTGTTCTTGTCCTTACTGACTTGAATAGCCCAGCTACAAATAGAAATGCTTGTGACTTGTTCAGAGCAAAGCAGTGAAACTGTAACTTTCCTGTGTTGCCTCCTTGTAGGGGCTCTATCAGAGTGATGGCCTGTTGTTTAACAGTGCTGTTTCTGTCCAGCCATCTTCTGGGGACTGTGAAAGAAGGTGGTAGTTCTCATTGCCCTGGTTTCAAGATACAGCTCCAAGGAACCCTGGCTTTTCATGCTGCCACCCTTTACTTTTTTTTTTT
Source organism: Lipotes vexillifer (assembly GCF_000442215.2). Taxonomy (NCBI): domain Eukaryota; kingdom Metazoa; phylum Chordata; class Mammalia; order Artiodactyla; family Lipotidae; genus Lipotes; species Lipotes vexillifer. Next base: position 2,529,644 of record NW_006789313.1, read on the forward strand.
TTTTTTTTTTTTTTTTTTTTTGCGGTACACGGGCCTCTCACCACTGTGGCCTCTTCTGTCGTGGAGCACAGGCTCCGGACACGCAGGCTCAGCGGCCATGGCTCACAGGCCCAGCCGCTCCGCGGCATGTGGGATCTTCCCAGACCGGGGCACGAACCCATGTCCCCTTGCATCAGCAGGTGGGCTCTCAACCACTGCGCCACCAGGGAAGCCCCCACCATTTACTTTTTTTGCCTGGTAGTTTGTTATGTTTATAGTGTTTGCTCATTCATTTAACAGATGTTCTCAGATCCTTCTATTATTTGGCAATGTGATGGGTTCTTGATATATAGTAGTAAATCTAACATTCGTTATCTCTGTCCCCATGGAGCTTAGAATCCAGTGGAGGAGACATTAAACATGTCCTTGGAAAATACCTACATTTGATTCTGCAGAAGATTTTAGTCTAACTCTCCTCATGTACAGTGGAAATCGAGCTTAGTAGAGCCACTTAACTGTCCTACAGTACTAAGGACTGGAGGGGAAAGTTCCTCAGAGGAACAGGTTCATTGTCACTGCTCTGCCTAGAGATAGAGCCTTCTGGATGAGAAAGGGAGAACTGAATATCATAATACAGGGATTACCATGAAAGCAACGGCTTAGGTCACCTCCTTCTACCATGCCCTCCCCACCTTTTTCCCTGACAACATTGTTTTAACAGTGTTTTTATTAAGTTTATAATACTTAGGTGAGAACTCATGCTAAGTATTTCCAGCATTGTACATCCAGTTACTAGTTTTGGAACCACCCACTTATAGCGTGACCCCTCAGGCTTCTAAGGGATGTGGAGGAAGTAAAAACAATTCGGCCTGCAGTGACCTAGAAGGTGACATTTCCTTCGTGAATCCAGGGTGTCACAAATGTAGAAATTCCTCAAAGCTACTGCAAATGGGTATGCTTTCTCCTCATACCTAAGTGAACTTCTCTTAGTTTGGGTTGCTGGGAGGCAGGGATACCCCCTCAACATAACTGCTATTATATATGATGTTGCACAGTCCCTCCTGATAAGGGAAACTAGATCCTTATCAAGGCCATAAAACACAATAGAAAATGAGCCTGAATTAGAGATATTCCCCATATATCTTGCATTATGCAGAGACAAAGAAAAGCCATTTGATAAATATTCCAATTCCCGATTCTCTGTCTGGTTATTATATGATCTTTGTAACATTTGATCTCTGTAACACTCTTTAACACTTTCTTTCAGGAGTTAGGGATGACTGTACCAGATTTTATTGTTATTTATGAAATTCTTCTCTTTTGTAGAATACTCGCAAATTTAAACAGCCGTCTAAGAGCATCTCAAGAAAACAAGCTATCCTCTGTATTTGAAACCAAAACTATATTTTCTTACTAAAACACATTCTAACTAATAGTGAAGTGAAATTAAACTTACATAGCCACTCTTTTATAATTTTTTTTCCTTTTACACATAGCCACTCTTTTGTAATTTTTTTTTCTTTTTTACATGGTCCTTGTTGGTTATCTGTTTTAAATATAGCAGTGTGTACATGTCAATCCCAAACTCCCAATCTATCCCTCCCCACCCCACTTCCCCGCTGGTAACCATAAGTTCATTCTCTAAGTCTGTTTCTGTTTTGTAAATAAGTTCATTTGATTCAAGTAAATTCAGATAAAGTTTTAAGAACATATTCTTTCTGAAAGATAAAAAAAACTGCCATCGTTCATCAGATAGCCAGCTACATGTATAGCTGGATCATGCATTTTGGCATTTTTATTACTGTTTATGTGAACACTGAGACCTAGTATAGTCCAGCCATTGGGTGTAGGTACTAGAGTAAATGCGTGAATAAGAGATGGTATTATTATATCATTCGTCATACTGTATTTCTGTTTGTATTTGTAACTATTATTATAAATAAGTATAAAACAGTATGATAAGAGTTATCTAGGAAGTAAAATTGGACCCATTAACCTTGACAGAGCGTGGGAATTTGGTAGGTGAAATGGAGCAAGGGCTGGTTTGAATTGACTCAGTGGTGGTGATACAGTAAATTGGTAACTGACAACTGAACTATATCGTAATACTAGTATAGCAACTTACACCTTTTTAATCAGTCATTGGTTATTTTGTGATTCTCCCTACCCTCTCCTCGCAAAAAAAACAGAAGTTGGTAATAAAGCATTAACTTCTTACTTGGTTAACTAGTTACATAGCATTGATTAACTTAATGTTTATTCTCTTAAGTTTTTAAGAAGCTTAACTCTTCATTGCCACAGCTTAACAGGAATATTTAGTGGAATATGTTTTAAAAATAAAAGGCTGCATAAATATGTTACTAATCTTGATATGTTTTAATTCGTTCTGTTTGTTTCTCAAAGGGATGTCCGTCGCTTAGTGGTGGCCATGTCTAGAGCCAGACTTGGACTTTATATCTTCGCCAGAGTATCCCTCTTCCAAAACTGTTTTGAACTAACTCCAGCTTTCAGCCAGCTCACAGCCCGCCCACTTCATTTGCATATAATTCCAACAGAACCTTTCCCAACCAGTAGAAAGGTAAGCCTACAGGTGACCACATTAGCAAAGAGCATCATCACATAAATTATCTGAACACTGGTTTAGAGTGCTCCTTACGCTAAGGAACTGAATTAAGATTTTCTATGTAAAAATAATAACACCAGCTAACATGTACTGAGTACTCACCACATATCAGGCAACTTCTCTGATCCAGTTTCCAACATATGGAAAATGGGGTTAATAAAACCTATTGAACAGGTTACTAATAGGAAATAAAATAATGTATGTCAAAGCTAATAGCCTGATACATGGTGAGTACTCAATAAATGTTACATTACATACATTATCTCATTTCATCTCAGTAACAGCCCTGTTCAATAGGTTTTTGTATTAAAACCTCACTTCCCATATGTTGGAAACTGTGGATCGGAGAAATTAAGTAGTTAAGCCACACATCTGAGTAGATGGAGAGTCCAAAATTTAAAAACCCAGGCAGCCTGACTCCAGAGTCCATGTTAATCATCATCATACTATACTGCCTCTCTTCAGCTTTGTAAGGAGAACTTAACTAATTACTTGATAACAGAGTAATAACTGGTTTAGCTCTTGGAGAACCCTCAAGAAGCTTGCATTCTGAGGGAAGGTGTCAGGGAACAGCATAAACACTTAACTCAGAGAAGTGCCACTCTCTCCTCATCCCTGCTACCCATCTCCTATCTCCCCTTCTTTCTTCCCTTTCCTACCCTCAGCTCCCAGAGGTAACATTATCTCTTCAGTTTCTGGCTTAGCCTTACTTTTGCACAAAGGAGCAGGTAACTGTTTATTTTCTTACATTGTTTTCTTTCTTACATGAAGGTCAGCATACTATAGACTTTTGGGCTTTGTGTTTTTCATTTAATGAAATGTCTTGGAGGTCCATTGAATTTTAAATAAAACTGTCTTAAATGTTCACAGTATATTTCTTTTCCCCACCTCTCTTTTTTTTATTTAAAAAAATTTTCTTTTTCTTTTTTTCATTTTTTGGCCGCACTTGTGTGGCTTGCAGGATCTTAGTTCCCTGAACAGGGATTGAACCCAGGCCCTCGGCAATGAGAGCATGGAGTCCTAACCACTGGACTGCCAGGGAATTCCCCCCACCCCTCTTTTAAAAAAAAAATAAAGTTAAATTCTGTGTGTTTGTTTTGTAATAATGTTAAGAACTTTTTTTTAATTGTTTTTTTTTTCCTTGAAATAAAAGAAATGCTGCTGTGAAGGAATAGAAGGGAAAGGATGGAACGATACAATGGGGTGGGGCCATGTGCAGCCTTGAGTGTCAGGCCTGGATCTCAGGAGAGGCTGCTCCCAGCAAAGCCGCCAGAAAATATGCAAATACAAACAAACAGAAAGACTTCCATGCTTTAAAGGCAATATTCCATAGTTGTAACAGCATGGCAGTCTTTGCACACAGAAGTTGTGACCGTTACAGAAAGTGACCACCGTCCAAAGAACACCTGCTTATGTGCAATACCGCCGTCCTGCTTAATTCTGAGAAATGATATTTAATGTACTAAATATTTCTAACTTTATGTGCTTTAAATAATTCATCGCTTTAAGGTGAAATCCTTTTTCTTGGTATGTTTTTTTACCTCTATGATTTTCTGAATTGTACAGTAAGATAGGATGAGACTTTATAAAATTTTTACAATTGAATTTAAATAGGAAAGTTCTTAATCTTTATTCTCAGATGGTTTAGAAGAAGTGCAAATTTTCTGTTTTCTTCATTTGCTTTACCACTTTACCTACACCGATAGAGTGGTGTTTCTCGGGTTGTTGTCAGAAGCTACTGCATCAGAATTACCTCGTTCTCCCTCAGACCTACTGAATCGAAATCACTGGGGTCTACAGCTCAGGCCTCTGTTATTTAACACTTTCCCCACATGGTTCTGATGGGTACTACAAAGTTTACACCTTAAACTACTATTTGCCAACATTTTTGACCATACGCTTTATTAGTAAAGAAAAAAAAATCTTGCCGGAATTCACTGGCGATCCAGTGATTAGGACTTCACGCTTCCACAGCCGGGGGCACAGGTTTGATCCCTGGTTGGGGAACTAAGATCCCACAGGCAGCATGGCATGGCCGAAAAAAGAAAACTGGCAGACATTAACCCTCATGACTAACAGTCTATATATTAAGTAATAATAAATGATAGCTTCTTATTTTTTAGAAAAACATAAATGGGAAGAATAATTTTAATATTTTCTTTGTGAATAGCCTTGAGACTTGCCTTTGGAGCATATGTGGTATTGGAGACCACTACTTTAGACCATGTTGATGTTTTTTTTCTATTCACATGATTGCTTATTTCTTATGAATTCTTCTACATTAGTTAGTAGACCAAAACATGTTTTACTTACCAACTTGAAATTATATTAAAAGCTAGTGACTCTTAGCTCTCTCCTCATCTCTACCTTTTCTAAATTTAAATTGAATCACTTCTCTTCATGAAATCCTTATTCGACTCTAACACATCTTAATGTCCTCTTACTGTTCTTATTTCCTCCAAACCCTAATAGTCAAATAGTGTTCATACATAAGATGGAGACATGGGCTTCTGTTGAAGTGTTAGCTTTCAGTGTCTTTCACTCTATACTTAACTTTCTTTTTCTTTTTTTTTTTAAATTTATTTTATTGATGTATAGTTGATTTACAATGCTGCGTTCATTTCTGATGTACAGGAAGTGATTGAGTTATACAAATATACACTCTTTTTCATACTCTTTTCCATTATGGTTTATCACAGGATATTGAATATAGCTCCCTGTGCTATACAGTAGGACCTTGTTGTTTATCCATTCTATACATAATAGTTTGCATCTGCTAATCCCAAACTCCCAATCCATACCTCCCTTACCCCACCCCCACTCCACCACCCACCCCCCCCGCAACCACAAGTCTGTTCTCTATGTCTCTGAGTCTGTTTCTGTCTTGTAGATAAGTTCATTTGTGTCATATTTTAGATTCCACATATAAGTGATTATACTTAACTTTCTTTTTGCCATCTTCTAGAATGGAGAGAGACCATCTCATGAAGTACAGATAATAAAGAATATGCCCCAGATGGCAAACTTTGTATACAACATGTATATGCATTTGATACAGACCACACATCATTATCATCAGGTAAGTTTTCTCAAAATTGACTCTTATTTTTCTTGCTGTAGAATCTTCTCTGTTGCCAAATAAATCTTTAACGTACTTGATTCCTTGTGGGAAACCAGCTAAACCAAAGTAGATTACTATTCATGAAACATCCATATTTTAAAAAACATCTTTTGTAGATATAATTTGGCATACAATAAGTTCCACATATCTAAAGTATACAATTTGATATGTTCTGATGTTTGTATATATCCATGAAACCATCACCATAATCGAGATGATGAACATATCCATTATACCCAAAAGTTTTCCACATACACCTTGAATAATCCCTCTCGTCCCCCACCAGTTCCTTTTCCACCTTCTCCAGGAAACCAAGGATCTACTTTATGTCACAATAGATTAGTCCCCATTTTTTAGACATTTATGTAAATAGACTCATACAGCATGTACTCTTTTTTCCTACTTTTATTCAGCATTATTTTGATATTCATTTATGTTTCAGAATGTATCAGTAGTCCTTTTCCTTTTATTGCTGAATAAGTAATCCATTATACAGATTACCAAGTTTACCCATTCATCCACTGATGGACATTTGGGTTGTTTCCAATTTTGGCTACTACAAATAAAGCTACTATGAACATTCTCCTACAAGTCTTTGTTCTTTCTCTCGGGTAAATTTCTAGGAGTGGAATGGTTGGATAGTATGGTAAGTATGTATTCAACTTCTTTTAAGAAACTGCCCACCTGTCTTACAAAGTGGTTGTACCATTTTATATTCCCACCAGCAATGTATGAGAGCTCACACACACTTACTACGTTTGGTCTTTTTATTTTAGCATTCCAGTAGGTGTGTAATGGTCTCGTTGTGGTTTTAATTGGCATTTCTCTAATAACAATTGATGTTGAACATCTTTTCATGTGGTTATTTACCATCTGCATATCTTTGAGGATGTGTCTATTTAGGCCTCTCACTTTTTTGGGTTGTATTATTGGGTTTTGAGAGTTTTCAAATTTATTCTGACTACAAGTTCCTCCTCAGATGTTTGTTTTACGAATATTTTCTTCTAGTCTGTGACTTGTTTTTTTATTTTTAAGTGTCTTTCAAAAAACAACAGTTTTAAATTTTGACAAAGTCCCAGTGTATCAAGTTGTTCTTTTGTGATTCATGCTTTTTATGTTCTAAAAGAACTTAGCCTGACCCAAAATTACAGGGGTTTTTTCCTAATGTTTTCTTCTAGAAGTTTTATAGTTTAATTTGCTATTTAGAGGTATGGTACGTTGTGGGTTAATTTTTTTTTATATGGTGCAAGGTAAGGTTGCATTTTACTCATTTGCGTGTGGATATCCAGTTGTTTCAGCACCATTTCCTGAAAAGGCTATTTTTTCCCACTGTTGACTTGCCTTGCCATTTTTTTTTTTAGATTAAAAAAGCAGTTTTTCAAATTGAGATATAATTGACATATAATTTTATATTAGTTTCAGGTATATAAAATAATGATTCGCTATTTCTATATATTGCAAAACAATCACCACAATAAATCTGATTAACATCCTTCACCACACAGAGTTACACTTTTTTTTTTTTTCTTACGTTGAGAACTTTTAGGATCTCACCTTGTTGTCTTAGTAGAAAAATCAATTGGCCATGTATGTGAGAGTCTCCTTCTGGGCTTTCTATTCTGTTCTGTTGATCTTTGCATCTTTCCTTTTTGCCTTTACTACACTACCTTTATTAGAGTTTCTTTATCGTAAATCTTGAAATTAGATAATGTGAGTCCTTCAGTTTTTTTATGTTTCAAAATGGTTTTGGCTGTTCTAGTTCTTTTGCTTTTCTGTATAAATTTTAGAATCAGCTTGTCTATTTCAACCCCCAGAAAAAGCATGTTGAGGTTTTGATTAGGATTTTGGAGTATTACCGCTTAGGGTCAATTTGGGGAAATTAACATCTTAACAATATTGAGTCTTCTTTCCTTGAATATGATATCTCTCTCCACTTCTTTAGGTCTTCTTTGAATTCTCTCCTCAGTGTTTGGCAGTTTTCAGCATACAGGCTTTATACATATGTTGTTAGTTTTATTGCTAAGTATTTCACATTTTGTGCTGCCATTGTGAATACTGCTTTAAAATTTTTTCAGTTTCCAACAAGAGAAAGAGTTCCTGAAGAGAGAAGCCCAGCTTTAGCTCCAGACTGCCATGGGGTAAAAGGGAAGCCAGGCATATAGAGCTGCTCCAATGTTCTGGTTAAGTGGGACAGGAGCCTTGTGCCCTGCTGCTCTCTCCCTGCCATGGCCTTGTCTCAAGGCTTGGTTCCTTCTCAGCCCTCACAGGGCTCCTTGATTGAAGTCGGTCCTTTCTTGAGTTGGTGTGGCAGTCAGTCCTAATCAGCCACTGTTTTTCTAGAGTGTTACAATAAATTCCTTTGCTAAAAAATTTAATAGCTTTTGATATTGTTTTTCTCCCTGAGGATGTAATATATGATCTCATCATTGTTATTTGATATCTAGGCAGGCATATTCCATGGAGTCAGTAAAATTTAGGCCATTATCATCAGAGTTGTTACATCTGTAATATAAAATGGCCAGCAGTGTTCTGGAGAATTCTAGAGTGACAGTATCAATTAGGAAGATAATGTTAATGTGAGAACTTAACTTTGTAAGCCAGTGTCTTTTTATTTGGGTTCATTGATATCTTCTCTCTCTCTCTCTCTCTCTCTTTCTTTTTTCTTTAGACTTTATTACAGCTGCCACCTGCTATGCTAGAAGAAGGTGAAGAAGTTCAAAGTCAGGAAACAGAATTGGAAACAGAAGAAGAGGCCACGCCTGCTCAAGCTGACACTGTACCTAGTCTAACAGATGCCAGCTCCAGGCAAGAAACCTCAGCCTCTCAGACTGAGACCATCCCCAGTCACACAGGAGACAGTTCCAGTTCAGAGGCCATCCCTACTGAATCCGAGATCACTGCTACTGTGGCAGAACCTGTAGCTGTACCAGCGGAGAATAACACCCCTCAAGATGCCACATCCGCCCCCAGAGGAACCAAGTAGCCAAACTGTAGCCCTTCTTAGGGAGGACATTTCATTTATAAAGTCTAGGTAAAGTCACCTTTTGTATTTTACATATGCTTCTGCCATTTTAATGGCACTAATTAATATTCAGTCCTTATTTTTGTTAGCTGATCTCAGTGTTTGTCTTCTTGTATATATGAAAAAAGAATGTGTGTGAACAACTCCAATTTTATTTGTTCAGTCGGAAGAGTAAATAACCATTCCTTTGATATTTTGATTATTAAATAACTATATCTCTAATCATACCTACATTAAAAGAATTTTCTACAGAGTAATAGTTCACATTTTTAGTGAACTTCTCTAAAGAAAAGGACAAAATATACTGGAATTAACTACAAATGACTTCAAGCAAGTGTCCAAATTGGGGAGGAAATCATTTCTTCTATCATAACGTAAGATGCTCAAGTCACGTTTCTTTCTATCCCTCCTTTCTTTGCTGTCTTCCTTGTTGGAAAGGCATCAACACCATAGGATATAAGTTGCTCCGATCCATTAAAGAAGACATGCATTTCCTTCCCCCAAATCTCAGAATGTGTAAAATTCTGAATGTCTAGAATGTCTCTTTATTTTGGGGGCCACTCCAGGCCTAATGAATCAGAATCTCAGGGTTAGAGCCTAGGAACCTGCATTTTATTTTTGCAGGTGCTACACAATTAATGTTTGAGTTGCTGGCCCAATGATATCAGATAAGGCTGGTGAGGCTGGGCCAAGATTTGTCATTCATCTAAGCAAGAAGGATCTGGCAGATCCATTTGGGCAGGAACAAAGGTCCAGGGTCCGGGCAGTGAAAATCACTGAACTTAATTAATTCCTGTATTCAGGATGGATTTCTTCCAATGCAGAGCTTCTGAGTTTTCTGCCCTGTTTAGTTCTCTTGATAGATAACCAGCCATAAGGAGACCTTAAGGTAAAATGTGCTCCAGATTTGGGAAGGCATCTGTACTAGGACCTTGCTGCTCAGGTGTGGTTTGCAAATCAGCAGCATCAGTGTTGCACTGAAATTTGTTAGAAATGCAAAAGTTTGGGCTGTACCCCAGATCTGTTAAATCTCAGTCTGCATTACAGCAAAGTCCCCAGGTGATTCAAATGCACTTTGTAGTTTTAGAAGCGCTGTACTGAGATTACTGTGCCGTCCTCATATCAGTGAGAGGTTGAATGGTGATCCTATGATGGTGGAGTTTACAGTGAGTGTGACTGTTTTCTGACAATGGACCTCTGCTTACAAGGTCCCTGGGCATGGTGATCAGAGAAGAGATGAATATATGTATGTGGGGAGGGTGAACTTGCCCACTAGTTCTCTTCCCTATTCCCACATCTGCTAGAGTGGCTAAGGGGAGCATTTCCCCAAATCTAGTGCATCTACCTTTAGGCTTGACTGTGTCCAACGAACTTTTGAAGAATTAAGCAAGAATTGCACACTGCCAGTGACCAGACCAGTGCTTCTCATCTTGATATTTTGAAGCAATGATGAATTCATAAGGAAATTAAACCCAGAAAGTCAAGTCAGTGATATTTTTGAGTGACTAATGTTTGCCTAAGTTTACCAGTCTGTGGTGGGTAAAATTTAGACTCCTGTCTTACAGTGCTTCTTGCAGCATCAACAATTGTGTTGGGTGGGGAAGGGGAAGATGAAAGTGATGGGATAATAAGGGGAGTGAAATGCCAAGGAAACGAACGTAGGAAACCTAGGTCTGTTTGTTATCAGAGTTAGGATGGAGCCAAATGGACTGTTACGTAATTTCTCTGAGTATAAGAATTTGAAAGCAGGTGTTATCGGCATCTGTATGAGGACTTGCACTCAGAATTATTTTCATTTGTGAATATATAGTATCAGGCTAAGCAAGAGGGAAAGAAGCTTTACCATATTACTGTCTTTCCTGGAAAAGATTGATTTTTCCCTCTGCCCTTTAGAGGAAATGAATCATGAGACCTGCAACCAAAGTAAACAAAACTGTTGTGCTGCTTTCTCCTTAAATAAACCATTTTCCTAACACTGTATATCACTCTATCTAGCTGGGTGACCGAACTTTTTTCTCTGCTGCTTGATTTTCTATCACATTAAAAAGAAAATTTTAACTGGAAGATGAATAATTCCTTTGCCTTTGTCAAATTAAGAAAGGGATGATGAAAGTGGGACTTGCATTATTTTAAATTGTTTATTCACTGGAAAGGCCAGTGAACTGCAGTTGACTGTTGAATTGTGGAATTTTTAAAGGAACTTAAGAGATCTTTTCTAATCTTAAATAATGAGGAAACTGAATCAGATGGTCTTAACCAGGGTGGCAACTGTGGGAGACTGGGGTAGAATCCAATCTAGTCCAGGGCAGTTTTGTGCCTTTTTTTTTTTTTTAAATCAACCACACATGAGTAATTGCTTCATACATTCAAAATTTTTCTATTTAATTTGGGATTACGACAGACAGGTATTCTAGCCAGGTGACCATTTCAGATTAGTGTTCCCATTGCTCTCCATCCTGTTTTTCGTATCTGAATATGTCGTGATTTTGGAGTTTATTTTTAAAAGCAGACCAAAAAGACACACGCCAAGAGAAAGAGCATGAAATGAAGCAATTCAAGTATTTAGACTTTTTTTCACAAAATGCTGAGTTAAGAAAGTACATTACCAGCAGTTGAGAATAAATAGCTCTATTGATTTGGGCAAATGAATGAGAAGATCTAAATATTATCAGGTCTCTTGAAGTTAGTGTGATGATAAAAGTTGATATTTTGCTAGATACTGAGAGAAATGGTATAAATGGGCCATTTGTGCTCCTATAAAAAATGAAGTTTTTATGATCAGGGGGCAACATGATATTGTAAAACAGACTTTGGACTCATCCAGACCTGACTCAAATTTTACGTAATTTGCTCATCAGCATTTGGTTTGACCTTGACAAGTGTTACAACCTCTGTAAGTCACAGTTTTATCTAGAAAATGGGGGAAAGATCTGTTTGTTTGTTAATGGGGTAATGTTTATGAAAACATCTGGCACCTGGTTGCTCGGTAAATACCAGTCCCACCCTCTGCATTTTCCCCCACATCTTTGAGACAGTGTAGGATATTGCCAGCCAGTCCTCTGACTTGAGTGTGTAGCTATGCCCCTATCCAGGGAGCATGGAGGAGGATTAAGAAGGGAACACGTGGTGGCAGTTGACCTTTGAAGATCAAGGGTCAAATTTACTGATTGGAAACCTCGAAATCAGCCTGTGGCAGCATTGAGGATGGTCTCTGCTGAAATTAAAATTTCTAGCAGAACAGCATACCCAGATGGAGATAGTAGGTACCATTGTGCTTGGGATATATTGGTAACATCAATTCTGTATCCTGTACTCCCCCACCCCAAGATCATCTATATTATTGCACTTACCTAGCTTGAATGTGCTTTTTCCTTTTTATCTTGTACTCACATGGTATTTTAGAGGTGTTTCTTCAATTAAAATAAGATAAAAAAGATTTTTTAAAGAACGCTGACCCTTTTGCATGCACCAGAAGAGCAGTTAAAAACAAGCAGTGCCTTGCTTCCTGTGAAAAATGCTTGGCAGTTAGCCTTTGTAATGATGAAGCAATCATGTTAATAGATGTTTAAGAATAATACAATTGGAGCTGTACAGAGCCAAGGATGGAAATGAGCACATGAGACCATTTTTTCTTTATCCATTGCTATTCTTCAGTGCCCGAGAAGGGGTTTTAATTCAGTGGTAGCCAGAAGCTTTGGACACTTTTTTTCTTCATAGGGACAACCCTGAGCTCAGTCCCCTGGAGCATGACTCAGAATGCAGCACAGTTACTGCTGACTGCCAGTTTTATTGCCAGCTCTACCTTTTGGCTTACACTTATTTCATTAGCTACTTAAACTTCTGCACTTACATATGAAAGATGGCTAATCCCAGTATTTCTCAACATAATGTTACAAAACCACCCGTCTTCAAAAATACTTTGAAAAACATGTTCCATGGTTAAATAAGTTTGAGGAACACAATTATCATTCCCCATTTGCAGAATAACAATGCATTGTTAGCTAATTAAAGGTTCTTTCCTGCAGGAAAAAATCATGTTAACTTTGTTTAATCTAGCATTTGATTATCCCAAGCTTATTTGACCATAGAACTCTTTCTTTTTCTTCTTCTTTTTTTTTTAAAAATAAGACATTCTAGAGAACTAGTTCCTGAGAACAGTTTGGGAGCCAATATTTTTACATTAGCAAGTGAACTTTGATTCCCCCTTAGAAAATTAAGGGGATAAGAATATGCCAGCCCCAATATGCTACTTTGTCATAAGGATTATTTTGAGCTGAAGGTAGCTGAGAAACAGCAGATACAGGAAGTATTCTCTGTCCTTGTGCTTCTGCCTAAAAGCAGGGCATCAATTTCCCTTTGTAAAGATGACATAAATTTCCATTTGTAAAGGTATCCCCTCTCTCCTGTACCAGGAAGAAGACAACAACCCTTATCACGGGACACAGAGATGATGCTGTGAAATGAGTCTGCAAAAAACAAACCTTACTAAAATGACCCTTATCTTCCATTAATTTCCCCGTGTATTTACTTTCTCACAATCTACCACCCCTAAAAGCCCAAACTCCACCCCCTTTTTTTTTGCCTGTTTACTTCTCCATAATTTATTGTCCTTTGTTAAAATGATATATAAGCTTCAAAGCCTAACAGCTTTGGGGGGGGGGGAGTTTTTACTTTTCTGTGTAGCCCTCTGGAAGTAAAGTTAAAAACATCAATTAAATTTGCATGCTGTTTCTCCTATTAATGTGTCTTTTGGCAGTTTAATTCACAGGCCCCAGGTACAGATCTAAGAAGGTAAAGTCTTCCCTCCCCTACAAAAATAAGACTTTAATACATCGTTTTTCCATTAAGTAACCAGAGGCTAAAGTAGCACAGTTGAAGAAGAACGTAGAGGTGAAGTGATCTGGACAAAACGTCATATTATAGTGTAATTAACTGTTGAGTGTCACATGGTATTAATAGCAACATCCTGAAAATACAAATGAATAAAAGTTCGATCAATGTACCATGACATTCGTTCGTGTGAGCCTTCTAAGAAAAGGTCACTGAGCATTCTCTGTTTACATTTTAATTTTAGAGTCCAGGATTTCACACTAACCTTTTCTCATTTCTTACTGTACAGTGAAAGAGTAGTCCGTATTTCCAGTGTGTCTTGTTTTCTCAGTTCTCTAAATGTTTGTTTTCTTTAAAAGTCTGTTTCAAAAAGGGAAAAGATTTAGCATGGTAAATAGGGGTGGACAAGAAATAATAGAAGAAAATTTAGGCAAATATGAAGAAATTTCCTTAAAGAAGAATGTAAGATAAAGGACCCCAAAAGTTACCTTGCATAGGACATGTTGAATTCTCTCTTGGTTGATCTCCAGAGATAATGGTCCCCACCATCCTCTTTCTCTCTATCTTTGACTTACGTCGTACATTCACCCAACACTCTTCTTGCAGTAAATCTAAGTGCAAGAACCTCAATGGTAGCTGCTTCTCCTTGGGAGATACCTTGTTTAATATAAATGGCTCTTTTGAGAAACTGATTTTATTGACCTTTTTAAAAAAGTCAAGAGTTCTTGATAGAAAGTGGTCATATAAAATATTATCTTTTTCTACTCTCATTCATTGGTTCATTTTGAGGGGAGTTTTCTTCTGGTTTTTAGTTCAGTTATTTACAATAAATGTGGTTACTGTATTATGGTATTTTCATTACCCATTTTCTTCTAGTAGCACTTTCTGGTGCTGATTTCTTCTAATCCCAGACTTCCACAAGAATAATAGTGGAACAAGAATAGAGCTAGTTAATTTGCATTTTATTTTGCTGGTTGACTACTTTTCACAGAAGTGAATTGAATTAAAAATAGTAAAAAGTTGGGGCTTCCCTGGTGGCGCAGTGGTTGGGAGTCCGCCTGCCTATGCAGGGGACACTGGTTCGTGCCCCGGTCCGGGAGGACCCCACATGCTGCGGAGCGGCTGGACCCGTGAGCCATGGCTGCTGAGCCTGCGAGTCCAGAGCCTGTGCTCCGCAATGAGAGAAGCCACAGCAGTGAGAGGCCCGCATACCGCAAAAAAAAAAAAAAAAAAAAAAGGTAAAAACTTGGAAGGTGTCTTTGAAACTATCTAATTCTTGTGCATTCATAGACTGAGTACCTACTGTATGTCAGGCAACAATGCCATAGTTCATAGGTGAAAACACTGAGGCATTGGGTGGTTTGCCTAGGACACTATGGTTAGTTGAACTGGGACCAGAACCACCATCTGACCTTCAGGCAGATTCCTTACCTTGCTGTTCTTTAAACTTATTTGCTTGAAACAAAGTAGAAGGAGCAACACTTAATATTTCACAGATGAGTAAGGCAAGCCTACTAAAGAATTCCTCTCAGGTTTAGAATACCAGAGAGGAGACCAGGTTGCCAAAATCAGGATAGGAAATAAGAGGTTTATGAAAAAATATGCTTTAATGTTACAGTGCTTATACTTACAGGTGAAAGCCAAATTAATACTTGTTTTGGATTGAAAAAGGTATGAGAAACATATAATGGGGAGGGGCTATAGTAAGTAGTATTTAAGTGCCAAAATGTGAATTATCCTAACGCTGTTTTAGTTTTAGGCAAAGTCAGAACAGTTTAAATAACAACAGTTTTAAAAGAATGTAATATATGATAAGGGAAAAGTTAGAATTTACCAAGACCTGTACTTTAAATTGCCATTATAGGCAAACCTCAGAGATATTGTGGGTTCATTCCAGACCGCTGCAATAAATTGAATATCACAATAGAGTCACACTAATTTTTCAGTTTCCCAGTGCATATAAAAGTTATTTTTATACTATATTGTAGTCTATTAAGTATGCTAAATAGTATTATGTCTAAAAGGGCATACATACCTTAATTTAAAAATACTTTTTTTTTTTTTTTTTGCGGTACGCGGGCCT
>NW_006789313.1:2545433-2554521 GCF_000442215.2 Lipotes vexillifer
GTGGAGCACAGGCTCCGGACGCGCAGGCTCAGCGGCCATGGCTCACGGGCCCAGCCGCTCCGCGGCATGTGGGATCTTCCCGGACCGGGGCACAAACCGGCGTCCCCTGCATCGGCAGGCGGACTCTCAACCGCTGCGCCACCAGGGAAGCCCTGGTTTTACTTTTAAATGACTAATTAGGAATTTGCATCATTCAATGCAAAAAAAAAAAAATGCTAACCGTCATCTGAGCCTTCAACGAGTCATAATCTTCTTGCAGTAATAACATGCAGGATCACAGATCACCATAATAAATATAACAATAATGAAAAAGTTTGAAATATTGTAAGAATTACCAAAATGTGACACAGAGACACAAAGTGAGTAAATGCCCATGGGGAAGTGGCCGCTGATAGACTTACATGACACAAGGTCGCTTACTTGACACAAGGTTGCTTCAAACTTTCAATTTGTTAAAAACATAGTATCTACAAAACAATAAAGTGAAGTGCAATAAAATGAGGAATGCCTGCTTCAGCCTTCCAGTTTAACTCTACCTGCTGCAAACCCAACGTTAGCACATTTGGGAGCTGAAAAGAACATCTGTGTGAGCTAAAGTTCCCAGGAGCAAACGTATGTTTCTAAAACAACTCAAAGCAAGATGCTCTTATGCAATTACAGAAATCAGTTGTGGTTTTTTAGAGGTCGCCATTGCAACTCTTGGTCTAGTTGGGCTCATTAAATGAATGAGCTCATCTGAGCACATAGAGAATGTGTTTCCTCTGCAGAAATACAGTCGTAGCTTTGGTGAAAAGACTCATGAATGTCAACTGTCATTGACGCTTGAGAAATTAAATTGGTCAAGTGGTTCTCTTAAATTGACATGGTACTGTGAATATTGGGCATGGGTAGTTTGGCCTGCTTTTGAGCTGCATAAAAATGGAATCATACAAAATGTATTTTTTTTTGTCTGCGTTCTCAAATAGATTGTAATGACATGAGGTAGGGATCAAGATTAACTGAGCACTATTTATTAGATCATTCTTTCCCTCAACACACTATACTGTAATCTTTGTCATAAATCAAGTA
Source organism: Lipotes vexillifer (assembly GCF_000442215.2). Taxonomy (NCBI): domain Eukaryota; kingdom Metazoa; phylum Chordata; class Mammalia; order Artiodactyla; family Lipotidae; genus Lipotes; species Lipotes vexillifer. Next base: position 2,546,502 of record NW_006789313.1, read on the forward strand.
ATTGTATATGTGTGGGTCTGTTTCTGGAATTGTTCCATTGGTATATTTTTCTTTTCTTGTGCCAACATTTAACTGTTTTAATTACTGTAGCTTTACATTTAACCTTGACATCTGGTTATGGATTCTCCCTTAGCTATATTCTTCAAGATATTGGCCACTCTTAATCTGTGTATACACTTTAGAATCATCCTGTCAATTCTAAAAAAAAGCAGAAAAAAAACTTGCTTGGATTTTTATTGGGATTGTATTGATTCTGTAGGTCAATTTGGAGGAAAATTGATGTCTTTATCGTTTAGGAATATGGTGTTTCTTTCCATTTACTTAAGCATTCTTTCATCTCAATAATGTTTTGTAGTTTTCTAGATAAAGGTTTTGGCCATCTTTTGTTAAATTTATTCATATTTGATTTTTTATGCTACTATAAATGGTACTTTTAAAACTACATTTTATTATGTTTTGTCATTATTTGTTACTGGTATATAGAGATACAGTATCTTTCTTGTATGTTGCCTTGGTATGTAGCGATCTTGTTGAATTCACTTATTATAGTATGACAGTAGATTATTTTGGGTTATCTACATACATAATTATGTCATCTGTGAATAATGGTAGTTTTATTTCTTCTTCTTTGATCATTATACTTCTTATTTCCTTTTTAATCTCTGTGCCTTTTACTTCCCTTTTCTGCTTATTGGCTTATTGAAGACCTCCAGTACACTGTTGAATGGAGGCAATCAAAATGAGTATCTTTGTTTCCTCCCAATCTTAGGGACAAAGCTTTTAATATTTCACCTATTGCTATAGGTCTTTGTGACACCCTGTATCAGATTTTAAGAGTTTCCGTCTATGCCTAGTTTGCCAAGTGTTGTTGTTGTCATTGTTTTTAACATGAATGGATGTTGAAATCTCACAAATACTTTTTCAGTGTATCCTCAACATGATTATATGCTTTTTCTCCTTTATTCTGTTAATGTGGTGAATTGCATTGGTTTATTTTTCAATCTTTTTTTTTTTTTTAATTTAGTTTTGGCTGCGTTGGGTCTTCATTGTGGTGCACGGGCTTCTCATTGCGGTCGCTTCTCTTGTTGGGGAGCACGGGCTCTAGGCACACAGGCTTCAGTAGATGTGGCACATGGGCTCAGCGGTTGTGGCTCGCGGACTCTAGAGAGCAGGCTCAGTAGTTGTGGCGCACGTGGTTAGTTGCTCTGCGGCAGGTGGGATCTTCCCAGACCAGAGCTCGAACCTGTGTCCCCTGTATTGGCAGGCAAACTCTAACCACCAGGGAAGTCCCTTGGTTTATTTTTCTATTGATTTTTTTTTTCTTCTCATCATAGGCTAAAATTGCTACTCTTTACATGCCGAATAAATTTTTAGTTGAATACTGGAAATTACAAACGCTATGTTGTTGAATGTTTGGATTTTGTTGTCTTCCTTTAAAGACTGTTGAAGTCTGTTTTAGCAGGCAGTGACTTATGGGTATTAGTTGACCTTTTTGATGTTTGTTTTTAAGCTTTGTTACACAGGTGTAGAGTACTTTACTCTAGGACTAGTTTAGCTCTTTCATTAAATTGTGACCTTTCTGTGGTCACTGCACCAGGTGTTCAATGAGGTGTCTCTACTCGAGCTGGTAGAAATTTAAACCTTGATTTTCATGAAGGTGAGCTCTGGGAAATGTTTAGCTTATAGCTCCCAGGTAGTTGTTACTCAGTTGACTTCATGGAGTTTCACACTGTGCATGTATAGATTAGTATTCAGCCAAAGACTTGAGGGGACCCCCCTTCAGACTTCTGGAGTTCTTCCTATGCATAACTCTCTCCTTTCATAGACTCTGCCCCCAAATTCCACCCAGCTCAGCCTCCTTACGTTTTAGTTCCTAAAGTCGGTGAAACTGCTGGGCTTCTACTTAGCTTCTCCTTCCCTGTGCTGCTGTTTGGAAATTACCTCTCGGCAAAAAGCCACGGCAATCACAGGGCTCACCTTGTTTTGTTTTGTTTCCTTTCTTTCAGGGATCAAAGACCTTTGCTGCCTGTTGTTCAACGTCTGAAAATAGTTGCCTTGTATATCTTGTCCAGTTTTCGAGTTGATTATAGTGGGATGATGAGTTACTGCTTCATGAGCAGAAGCAGAGGTTCTCACATTGATTGGTTTTTCAAATATTCAAGTGACCTCACATTCCTGATAACTTTAAAATAATTGCTGTGTTAAGTTACTAATATTTTTATTAGGATTCTTGCATCTGTGAGAATTACAGAGATTGGTCTGTAATTATTAAGATGATGATGATATTACTTTTATCAGATTGGGTATCAAGATTATGCTGACCTCATAAATAGAGTTGAAAGTATTCTCTCCTTCTTTTACTGGAAGAGATTTTGTAAAAGTGGTATTATTTCTTTTTTTAGCATTTGGAACAATTTACCCGTGAAGTCATCTGAGCCTGGAGATTTCTCTGTGAGGTTTTAAATTTCAGATTTAATTTATTAAATGGTATAAGACTATTCTGTTTCTTGTTGTGTTGGTTTTGGTAAGTTGTGTTTTTATAGGAATTTGTCCATTTAAGCTGAATTTTTAAATTTATATGGGCGAAAGTTATGTATAATAACTTTTCGGCACAGCTTTAGCTATATCACGCCCATCCCGTATCATGTTTTCATTAACATCCAGTTCAAGATGTTTCCTAATTTCCATTGGGGCTTTTTTAAACACATTTTTTCATTTTCTTTGAAAATGTTTTGGAACTTAATAGAGGTGGTGGTTACACAAACTTGTGAATGCACTAAATACCACTTAATTGTTCTCTTTAAAATGGTTAACTTTGTTATGTGAATTTCACCTCAATTTACAAAAAAAAAAAAAACAAGAGTGCCTTTTAAGAAGTGGGTTTCTTAATTTCCAAGCATTTGGGCATCTTTCTTATCTTTTTGTTATTAACTTCTAGCTTTGTTCCACCATGGTCAGAGAAGTACTCTGTATGATGAAAATCCCTTGAAATTTGTCAGGACTTTTATGGTACATGTTTCACATGCACTTGAAAAGATTGTGTATTCTGTAGACGTTAGGTACCATCATATGTATATACACACACATATAAATTAGTGTTATAAATTGTTAATTATTCTGTTCAATCCCTTATATTCTCACTTTTTATCTGCTTGTTCTATCAGTTACTGAGAGAGGTGCGTTTTTAAAAACATCTGAGTGTGTTATAGGCTTATTTCTTCTTTTAGTTCTATCAAGTTTTGCTTTGTGTATTTTGAGACCATGTTATTAAAAGCATACAAACATAGAATTATTATACCTTCTTGATGGATGGATTTTTTCAATTATTTAGAAATGTCTCTCTTTAAGTCTAGATATGCTTCTGGCCTTGAAGACTACCTTGTCTAACATTAATGTAGCTATACCAGCTTTCATTTGGTTGCTTTTTGCATGGCATATTTTTTCATTCTCCTGCTTAAACTTTCTAGGTCCTTATATTTAGGGTTTTCCTGTTGTAAGTAACATATTCTTAGGTTTAGGATTTGATTTTACCTATTTATAAGTAATAAGTTGAAGACACAAGACTTCTGGGTCTTCTGGGCAAAAGACTGCATCACTCACAGAACAGCAAGCAGCATGGACATCAGCATGTTTGTTTGCATCAGTTCCTCTTGCTTCCCGAGTCCCACAGAGGTGACACGGAGGGCCCTAACGTGTCCCTGCATAGTCATGGGTTGTGTTATAGGAGAGGAACACTGGGGAATCCCCCACTTTTACAGTAAGCAGCAAGCAAACCTGTTTGTTGTCCCAGAGGGAGGTGTGCCCTCGCCCCTCAAGGTTTCTTGCTGCAAGCTCAGCCCTCTTGGGAAATGACCTGAGTGAAGAGCAGCCTTGTATTCTTGACACACCCACCAAGAGCGTGTTGGGATACTCTGTGAACTTATTTATTTCTCCTTGTAATTGTCAATTTTTGTATGATGTATTTTGAGACTACTTTATTAAAACTATACATATTTAGAATCATTATACCTTCCTGATCAGCAGACTTTTTTATCATGAAAAAATGTCCCTCTTTAACTCTAGTAATGCTTCTTGCCTTAAAGTCTACCTTCCCTTATATTAGTTTTAACTACACCAGTTTTCCTTGGGTTAGATTTTTCATGCTGTACCTTTTTCCATCCTTACTCAGTCTAATTTTTTTCTTTTGTAAGCAACATGTATAATTAATATAACCTTTGTCTTTAGAGTAGATCATTTTAATTTTATATAATTGATATATTTGGGTTTATTTTAACCATTTTACTCTCCTGTGTTTTATGTTCACCTTTCTCATCTTTCTTGCCTTTCTTTGGATATATAAAGTATTCGTTATTATTTTATTTTTCCCATTCTTTTAGTTTGTTAATAACACTTTTTTTTTTTTGGCCACACTGCACAGCTTGTGGGATTTTAGTTCCCCAACCAGGGATTGAACCCGGGCCCTTGGCAGTGAAATCACCAAGTCCTAACCACTGGACCCCCAGGGAATTCCCAATAATACATTCTTTTACCTGTTATCTTCAAAAGTACAACAGGCATTCTTGACTTATTACAGTACCTACTAAGAATTAATACCTGTTCCACCTCTCACATGATACTAAGACTTCGTAATACTGATTTTATTAAACCCCTCCTACTTTGTGTTATTATTGTTATACATTTTATTTCTACATAAATTTTTGTAGAAATTTTTCTACACTCCAATAAAAACATTATTATTGTTTTGCAAGTTAATATTTATTTTGATTAACCCATACATTTACCCTTTCCATTGCTCTTCTTTCCTTCGTATATCTTTATTTTTCATCTGGAAAATTTTCTTTCCTTATGAAGAGTTAAATCCGTTTAATATTTCCTTTAGTGTAAGTGTGCTACTGACAAATTTCTCTGTTTTTGTTTATCTATTTCACCTTTGTTTTTGAAGGATATTTTCCCGTGTATCTAAACTGTCAATTATTTTCTTTGAGCACATTAAAAATGTCATTTTATTTTCTTCTACTTCCATCTCTCTTTGGAAAAGTCAGGTGTCAGTCTTTTGTTGCTTCTTTCAAAATAATATCTCTTTTCTCTAGCTGTTTTTTACAATTTCTATCTTTGTTGTTGATTTTTAGCAGTTTGCCTAGGATGTGCCAGGGTGTGCAGTCTGGTTGTTTTCTACTCATCTACCTTCCACCCCACTAACTCTTATCTTCTGCTCTGCTCTATTTGCTGTTAAAGCTACCTATTGAGTGCTATTATTAGTTGTTGCGTTTTCCACCTCCATAATTTTCATTTTATTCTCTTTTAACAAATTCCATTTCTCCGTCTTGTAATCTATTTTCTTGAACATATTAATCACAGTGGTTTCGGTGTGTCTAATAACTCCAGTATCTGGATTACCTGTCTGTGTTTCTGTTGCCTGTTTTTCTCTGTCCTGTTTCTTGCTGTGCCTGGCAGTACTTTAATGAATGTCTGACATTATATGTGAAACATACAATGTATGTGAAACACAGGCTCTGGATGATGTTTTCTCCCTCCAGAGAGGATTTACCCTCTCCTCTCACAGGCACCCTGGAGGCAGATCACCTCAATCCAGTTGGGGCCACACCTCAATCCAGTTGGGGCCACACCTCTCCCAGGCTGGTGTGCTGTCTTTGGGAAGGTCAGTCTAGTTCTGGCTCGCTCTTATTCCTAGGGTGTAACCATCTAGACATCCCAGCTGAGGGCCTGAGATATTCTGGGGGGATCAGTCCTTTTGGGTAGGTTCCAAATTCAGTTTTTGTCTCCATAGCATTATGAAATTGCCAAATATTCTGCTTTGCTTTTTCAGCCACTTTCTGTTTGGCTCTAAGCCTCTTGCCTGCACAACTTAATCAGTAAATAACTTGAAGAAAACTTATGCTGATGTTGGGGTCACATTTTTGCACCCCTCTTCTCTAGGATCTTGATTCTACATGTCCTAATTGCCGTGGCAGCTTCAAACTTCAATTTTTATCTTCCCAGCCCCATCAAATTACTGCTAACTTCTCAGCCATTTGCCCTGCCCCGAGAATTGCCAAATGCCCTGTCTTATTCCATGTGGGTTGCTATAACAAAAATACCATAAACTGGGTGGCTTAAGCAACACACATTTATTTCTCACAGTTCTTTAGACTAGGAAGCCTAAGATCAAGGTGCTGGCAGATTTAGGTCAGGTGAGAGCCAGCTCCCTGGTTCATAAAGGACCACCTTTTCTCTGTGACCACACACGTTGGAAAGAGGGCAAGAATGTTCTCTGGGGTCCCCTTTATAAAGATACTAATCCCATCCATGAAGGATCCACCCTCAGAATTTAATTATTTCCTAAAGGCCACACCTCCAAATATCATCACATTGTGAGTTAGAATTTCAGCGTAAGAATTTTGCGAGTATACCCATTCAGTCCATTGCATACCCCTAGGGGTAAAGCAGTGTGCAAAAACTTGGGATCACCTCAATAAGTCGCCTCTCCTCAAGTCCTGGCTATCTCGGCAGGTTTCTAGTGCCTTCAAACAGATTTTTTTTTTCTCAGTTTCTATCCAGCTTTTTCAGTTGTTCTTGGTGAGGATTGGTCAGGCCATTCCATCACAGCTGGACTGGACCACATTTGAAAAACACTGATTTAATGCCTTTCTGTACCTATTTTGTAATGTCTCATTTCCCTTACTGAACTCTAGGTCTCTAGAGAATTACCATTAATCCTCAGGGTGATCAGACTCTGCCTCATTCCTGATACCACTGACTCTTCTTTTCATCAAGGAATGTGTAGACCCCACCTGCAGGTATAGCCTTATCCTTGACCTTTGACCAATCCTGGGACTCATTAGAAGAAGGTGAAAGAAAGACATGCAAGGCCAGCCCTGTGATCCACAGCTTCAGGTCACCCCTGCTACCAGATGGGCTCAGAGCATATTCATTAGACACAGGCAGTTCCAGGTTTTGGTGGGCCCAAAGTGTATACAAATTTAAGAGCCATATTTAAGAAAAAGGATGCAAAATTATGAACACAAAATTAGGTATAAGGTTTTGGAAGGGGCCATGCAAGAGAGGAGTCTTGAAACCTTCATTAACTTCATACTAACTCTCTCTGGTGTTGGTTTGAATTTTGGGTCCTAGCTTTCTTTCTCCACCATATTGAAACCCCTATCTTAAGGAGCAACTACTCTAGAATTGTTTCTTTCACACAAGGTTTGGGGTCCTGACATGGAGTTGGGTTCTGTTTCTTTACCTGGCCTATTTCCCTGAAAGTGGCTGGCAGGAAGGAGTGTCCTAAGGTCCTCCAGAAACAAGAACCATGGAGCCAGGAAAAGGAGGCTCAGAATCAATGAGAGACACTGAAGATAGACTTTCAGACAAAATATTAAAGATGTTTACTGAGTATTTACTATATGCTAAATACTGTGCTTTTAAATGCCTTCTCTCATTTAATTTTCTCAATAACCCTGAGACTTTGGTATTACTTTGAAATCTCCACAGTACAGATGAGAAAACTTCTCTAAGCCTTATTTGTCCAAAGTAGCAAAATTTATAAGTGAGAGAACTGGGATTTGAGCTTCGACTCCAAAGTCCATCATTCTCTAAACTGTTTCAGAATATAACCACAGAGGCCTTGCTCAGAGGGGTGTTGTATTGTCTGTGACGATACTGGAAACATTGCTTTATGATGTGGAGTTCAGGACGTGTTGGAAATCTACTTTTCTCTCTGTTTGCTGGAGATGATAATGTTTTGCTTATAACAGCCATAGAGTTTGCTTCAGGCAGGTCCTCTTTGGTTCAGTCACCATGGATATGAATTTATTTACATCATTTGTATTTAAGCATTTTTTAGTTATTTGTGAATCAAGTGTCAGAGAACTCTCCATTGCCATTTATTCCTAACTTGTACCATAGTGTGCTTAATTTAAAATATCATAGAGGGATACAGACTCATGATCATTTCATTATTAATTACCAGAAGAGTCAGTATTCCTCTAGCACCAGAAGAGAAATCAAACAAACACTCTTT
>NW_006789313.1:2555007-2589350 GCF_000442215.2 Lipotes vexillifer
ACACTCTTTCATCTTAGCAGGATCTGGAGTCGTACTGTTGCCTTTTGTCAGCTCTGCTTATGTAACTGGGAAGAAGAGCACTTATCACTGTTCAACAGACTTTTTCTCAGACAGGGCCTGGGTGTGCAGCACCCTGCCAAGTTCCCCATTAGTTACGGAGAAAAGCCATTCGTATTCTGCAATTGCAAATCAGCCAGGCAATCACCACACAGAAATAGCCCCCATGAAAATACAGCAGTGCTATATTTGAACCCTTAATCATGTATATTTATAGACCTGAGTTTAGTTCTATTTGGAAATTTTCACATTATACAGTAGCATTGTGATTACCAACATTCTCAGAGGGTGAAGGGGGATGGGATGTTTGATCCACTTAAATTTTCTGAGTAATGGGGAGTTAGTCACAAAGAACTTTTCTGTCCATCTTTTGCTGAATGCCTTTCAAAAATTGCTTTGGTAGGCTCATAAGGAGATCAGAAAGCCACCTATGAGGTATTGGGGGTGGGAGGAGTAGGGAAGTGTGTCCTCACCAGATTTGTCACTGACATACAGAAATCCACCATTAGAGATTCAGTTTCGTGGCTTAGGACCTGTTCCCACAGTGAGACAAAAAGTACTTGGGTTGGCCAACGCATTGCACATATTAGTGTTTATTAGCACATTTCCTGAGAGAAGATTTGAAAAGATGTAGGGTACCTGAGGGCCTGTGGTACCTGGAGTTAGAGAGCAGTTCACCTGTTTCCAAATGCTGCCCAGGGCCAGGCCTTTGGGTGACCGTCTGCCCTTCTTCAGGGAATACTCATCCCTGATCTGTGTGACTCAGATTCTGTGGGCTCCTCAGACCTGCTCCTGTGACATTCACTGTCTTCCTGCGTCCTAGGCACTCACGCTGGTGAGGGAAGGCCCCACTGAGCAAATGCTGGAAGAGGGTGAGGCAGAGAGAATAGCAGTGGAAGGCCCTGACCCAGGACATGGCCCAGGTGTTTAAGACAGGTGGTGTTGGGGGGGTGCCAGGCAGACCTAAATTAGAAGTCCCTAAAGGAGCTCCGCCGCTCGCTCACTGGGTGACCCTGACCCACATCGCTTTAGTTTCCTCATCTGTGTAATTGGGGTAATAAGACTTTCCTTGAAGAGTTGTTATAAGGATTAAGTATGTGGAGATACAGGATTGACTAGTATAATGCCAGACCCATAGTGGGAACGCAGTAAATCATAGCTGTCGTTACCGTGATTATCATCTACCTGAATGTTGGCATTACCACATGATGTTATAGTTCCTTGCTTATGAATCTTCTCTCCCACATTACATTGGATTCCAGAGGGGCAGGTTTCAAGCAGGTTAGAAGCCACCTAATATAAAGAAGGAATATGTGACTTGGTTTGCTAGACAGAAATTTTTCAGGAATCATTTATTTGGCTAAAAATGTTTAGGGCATCCTTACTGTGTAGCAGCATCCTTCCATCAGACCAGTAGTAGAATAAATATGTACGTCCGAACCTGCTGAGCGTGGTTTTAAATAGTTGAAAAGATCTGGTCAAGAAGGTTCCTTCTTAGTCCTGGCAGTGTCCAAATCCTCTGCTTTTGTCATACGTTGGTTTAGCAGAACAATGTCAGGGAACAACACATGCGATGGGGCTGCCGTCGTCTGGCTCTGACACAGAGCAGGCATGATCTGGGGAAAAGACCTGAGATGATGACAGTGATGGTGATGATGATGGTGTTTACTGAGTATTTATACATCAGATGCCGTGGTATGTGTTTTACACAGATGGTTACATTTGATTCTCACAACAACCCCAGGGCAATAGATTTCCTGTTTTATAGATGAGGACATCGAAGCTTAAAGAAATTAAGAAACCCATTCAAGGTTGACACAGCCAATAAGTGGTGGAGCCAGGATTAGAACCAGGATATTTGAGTACAGGCCCTATAACTGTGACTGGTTCATGTGTGGAGGTGCTACGCAGAAGGGCAGACCCACGTTTTGGGAAAGGGGAGGGGGCGGCTGGTGTGTAGAGTTCTGTGCCACCAGGAAACAAGGTGGAGGCTCTGGGGGTGTGGAGAGGGGCCTGCTGAGAGGAAGCAGGCACGGAGTCCATTTTCATCTGTTCCTGAAATACGTGTAGTGGGTGAGCAGCTCACTGTGGCCTCTCAAATGAGCAAAAGCGCCACTTGGCTTTCTGAAATGTATTTCTAGTGGCGGTGGTGCCCTGACAGAGCCTCGCGTGTTGCTGCTGTGCAAGCTCTACCTATGCTTTGGCACCATGGACGGCAGCATCACTGATGGACAAAAGGTATTCAAGGAACATTCATTCCCCAACCCCACGCTGCTCTTAAGATGTGATTGCTTTTATTAGTAAAACACATAATGGGTTCACTCACATCTGTTCTGAAGGGGAAAAACCAGCTCCTCCTCAATCATTTTTCTTTTTTCAGAAACGACTAGAGACTTGGCTTCAAAAAAGGATGAACAACGGCCCAGCGCTGACTCACCACTCAGCTGCAAGTGCCTGGCTGAGAGGGAGGCCGCAGGCATCCGTACAAGGAGCGCATCCCACTCAGGTGGCGTGTGCTGGGGGCGCGCAAAGCCTTCTCTTCTGCTTCTGGCTCACGGCCCAGGCTCTCCCCTGGGTCCCTTTCCCCTCGTCCTTGTCAACATTTGCTGCGACTTCCAGTGCCAGAGGTCTTGAACTATTCACTGCCCTCCCCAGGCCCATCCCAGTCACCGTGCTCACCGGCCTCTTTTCGCCTCCACTCCTGCATTCCTACACGGGGCAGGGAGCCTGTGCTTGCCTCCTTTCCTTCCCACGCCCACCTTGGCCCAAGCCGAAATGTTTCCTCCCTCCTTCCCTCGCTGTGGTGGAGAAGCTGTCCAACAGCATTTAGATGAAGACATCGCAAAGCACATATCCAATCCCAGTGGCCCCGCCCTGAGCTGCTCTGGTTAAACCCTGCCTGGGGCTTCGAACAAAGAGGTCGTTTGCCATCACAGACGAACTAAAACGTCAAACATTTGACCACTGGGAGGAAAGTGGTGCACATACTGACAGAGACGTTCGCATTGAGAGAGGAGCTGTGAGAAAGCGTACCAGCTAAGGTCACCTGTATGGCATGTGCTCCGCGCTCTGCTAGGATGTTACCGACTGAATTTCTTTTGAAGCCTGGGAAGCTAGCACAGCCCCATTTAACAGCTCAACAGGGACAGTGTACTGATCCTGTGGCCATGTGTTTGCAGCATCTGAAGGATGCCAGCCATCCTGCAGCTTTGTAGTTGCTCAGGGTCAGCATCAATCATTACCTAGTAAGCTCCAAATGCGCACTCACCTGAATGTAGTGTGCTAATGAAATCTTGAAGTGGTGGAATTTATAATTGGGTATCTATGCTTCTCCCCAGTCATTTAAAAAAATTCATCCCCATACCCGGAGAGCCAAAGAAAGGCCATAATATATTTCTAGGCCACTGTCATCACCACCACCTTTAGAATGAGTGAGAGGAAACCAGTCAACGGTCCCTCTCACAGCCCCTCACTGCTCCAGACTGCCTGCAGTGTATGTAATCCATGCAATTTGGGGAGTAAATTAAATAGAAGTTCTGTGCTATTGTTGATCTGAGGAAGCATCAAGGTGTTGCACAAAAGCTTCTCCAAACAGAAAGAGACTTTTATGAGGAAAACTAGATATGAAGGCCTTCCCGTGTCTTTGTCGCAGGAAAACAGAATGAAACTTGCCTTGTTCCCGGCTCCTGAGAAATAGAAGACCCATCATGCCCGTGTTAGAAACGTGAAGCTGCAGGACTATTCAGGTTAACAAAATAATAATGACTCAGTGCTTGAAGACAGTCTATAAATAAGTGCATCCTGTGAAGACCAAATCTGGAAACTATGATCCTTGAAGAAAACGTCAGCATTCGCACACAGATCCATGCCTGCCTGACAGAAATAATTTGCACCATAAAGGTGGGTCCAAATAGAGTTCATTCCCCATCCACACTGGTTAAGGGTTACCAGCGGCTTCTTCATGAGGCGGAACATGAGATTGATACTGGAATCTTCTGTATTCCCATTACGGTACAGTAGGGTGTCGGTTGAAATTCTCCAAAGATACCCTTTGTCATTATCATTAGGTTTTGTCAGAGGTAAGCAACCCTTTTAGGCACAGTTATTTATAGATAGATAAATCTTCTTACCCCATTGTGGAAAGAAGCCTTACATAAAAGAATACCTATGTTATGATTCCACTTATATAAAATTCAAAAACATGGTCACTGGAATCTATGGTGATAGGAATCAGAACAATAATTGCTTGTGGGTATCGACATTGACTGGAAGGGGCCCAAGAAAACTTTCTGGGGTGATAGAGGTGTTCTATATCTAGACTGGGGGTACTGGTTACATGGGTGTAAACATTTTTTAAATTCATCAAGCTACACACTAAAATATGTATGCATCCGATTTGTAATTCTCAGGAAAATTTATAGAACTTTAAGTCAACTTAAAAGGAAAAAAATTACTCAAGCCCTTAGGTTACTGTAGTGGATAGCATTTTCTAGAATAGCCCCTTCATCAGAACACATCCTTACCTCTCAGGTTTTCAGTTGCCTCTTCGTTTTTTTCTCTTTTTTTTTGCATATTTTTTCATTTCTTCTCCCCATCCCCCCACTCATCCTTTCTAGCATCTGCAGATTTTCTTTCTTTCTTTTTTTTTTTACAAAGACTTCTATACACTTATTAAAAAATACTCCTATTTTCTATCCAACATTTCTAGTTGTTTTTCCTAGGTTAGTTTAAGATTATCCTGGTATACTATCTGCTGGAACCAGAAGTCTTTACATTCTGTAATAACTTTGTAGTATCTTTTGCCTTGCATTTGAAATATATTATATATACATATTTATGTGTGTGTGTGTATATACACACACACACACACACACACACACACGTATACACACACACTCACACACACTTAAATGTAAAAAGTCTATCTTATCTTTAGTAGCCTTGAGCTTCTTATCTTGGATTAAAACATGTGCTTTAAAACCATTGTCCAAAATCTGCTAGGGGACAAGCCAGGTTATATATCAGGGATACCTAAAGGCAGTCACCTATAATCAGTAGTGTCTGTCCCAATCCTATACCTGAATGTTGCTTACTAAACAGCATGCTGCTGGGTAAAGCATTGAAAAAGGAAACAGAAAACACTGTCATGAAAACCAGCATATCCTTTGGGAGCTGACAGATGGCTACATGTCATCTTCTATTCTTGTTTATCTTTTCTCCTTTGCCGTATATTTTTCTCCTGTGGTTAGGAGCCATGTTTAACTTCCCCCACAAGTGTCCCATCTAACCTCTTTATTGAGTTTTAGAAAGTGATTGTCCCTAAATAATTAAAATTATATAAATCAACATAAAAAGAATCCAGTCCCGTATGTGATATGATTTAAATGCCTCTAAACACAATGAAAAACAGTGTTGGGATCACCACTGCTATTTATACTTAGCTGTGTTCGCATGTGACGTTTAGAAGTTCTTCATCTGCTTTGGGAATTTCCTGACTGCCGTAAATTTAAACTAACCATGATATCATCGCACTGAAATTCTCATTTGCACTGTAATATCTAAAGAAGGGAGAATGGCACCCAAACTGTGAAAATTGCTTCACTTATGTGAGAAGTGTGCGTCTACTGATGGCATGTGTTAATCAGGATGTGAGATTGAAATATATTTACTGTGATGTTGGAGACTTTCCCACATAGATAATGATGACGATGGGGTGTGTGTGTGTGTGTGTGTGTGTGTGTGTGTGTGTGTGTGTGTGTGTGAGAGAGGGAGAGATATTAAAATATATATATAGGTATGCTTATGAGAAAAAATACACATTATATATGTATGATATATATGTGTATGTTTATAAGAAAATCATATTACTTGGATTCTAAGATGTACCTTTCTCTCCATTTTAACATTTATAACCATGTATACGTTTCATAGAGTGGCTTCTTTTTTCCCAAATATCAGTTGTTGAATTGATGGTGGATTTACAATCGATAGCCTCCTAGTCATGGGAGTACTGTGTGCACACATGGAGAACTGAGACTTTTGGTGGAAGGTGTGGCATCTAAGCATGCATTTCATCAGCACCCAGATGCTCGTACCTACTAAACCAGTGGGGAATTTCACGGAATCAACATTTTCTGTTTATCAGGTTGTGCTTTCTGGGGACTACCTCGAACATGCTTTTCAGATCATTCAAGCCCCCCCCAAAATACCACATTTGAGAGATATTTATTTTAATTAAAGGTGAATTGGTTTGACCGACGTTTCTTCAAAGAAGTTAGGTTAAATGAACAAATGTGTAACCATTTTTATGGCATTTTAAGATATATAGATTGGATGCCTCTAAGAGAAACATTGATAGGTAGAAACAAGGAAATACATTTTAAAACTTAAGAAACTTGGAGAATAAATCTTCCACCTTTCAGTCAACCTGTTTTATAGTAGCAAGCACAGTGTCTTGCACATAGTTGATATACAAGTATTTATTTAATGATTGCAAATATTTATTTAGTGAATTATATTTAGCTGTCAAAAAAGAATAATTTCAGTCTTTCAGTGAAAAACAATCAGTCTGCAATGCTAATACTTTTCTTGATGCAGATATGATCTGAGATGCTTTTTCTAGTATCCTCTCTTCATAGTATTGGCTGTTACATTAAAATGTAGATATAGCTGAAAATTCTGGAATGCATGCATGCTGAGAAGTGCATTTGGAAGACCTAAGACTTGGCCCCTTATTTGAGATTCATTTCTTCCACTCTAGTTAGGATTACTGAGTTACTGAGCTGATTACTGAGCTGATGAAATCATGAGCAATATTGTTTTTTAATACAAACTTCATAAGTTGATTCAGTAAAGTAATAAAAGTTGATTAAAATGAAGTGTGGGCAATTTGAAAACACTAACTCTAAGTGGAAAATATAACTGTAGCAGAGCGTAGGTGGTGGCTTTTCTTATTTCAGTGTTTAGTCCTAACTGCCCAAAATATCTACCAGTATTAGCATAGCAGAAATAAGACCATATGCTAAAATAACATAACTTCAGACCTCGCTGCTTTATATGTAAATGTGGGGACTCTTAGCTGTAATGCTGAACAGAAGGAAAAAACAGGCTGTTAAATTTCCAACAGTGATCCACCTATTACAAGACTCTAGAAAAACTCTGCCAAGATCCAGCCATCTTTCCTAGTCTGTTGCTTGCAGAGCTATGCATTCTCCAGTTCATTCAATTCAATTCATTCCATTCCTCCCATATTTTCAGAACTTTCTAATGAGATTGTTAGCTTTGATTCCTCCTCCACTTCCACATAATCTTTTGGGTTTTTTTTTTTTTTTTTTTTTTTTTGCGGTACGCGGGCCTCTCACTGCTGTGGCCTCTCCCGTTGCGGAGCACAGGCTCCGGACGCGCAGGCTCAGTGGCCATGGCTGCGGCTAGGCCCGTGAGCCATGGCCGCTGAGCCTGTGCGTCCGGAGCCTGTGCTCCGCAACGGGAGAGGCCACTACAGTGAGAGGCCCGCATACGGCAAAAAAAAATAAAATAAAATAAAAGACAAGAGATAACAAGTTTTGGCAAAGACATGGAAGAAAGGGAACCCTTGTGTACCATTGGTGGGAATGTAAATTTGTGTAGCTACTATGGAAAATAGTATGGAGTTTCCTCAAAAAATTAAAAATAGAACTACTATATGATCCATCAGTTCCACTTCTGGGTATATATATGAAGGAAACAAATAGCTTTCTTGAAGAAATATCTGCACCCGCATGTTCATGGCAGCATTATTTACAATAACCAAGACATGGAAATAACCTAAGTGTCCAACAATGGATGAATGGACCAAGAAGATGTGGTGTATGTATGTATATATATATATATATATATATATATATATATATATATATATATATATATATATATATATACACACACACACACACACACACACACACACACAAGAGCGTACTATTCAGCCATAAAAAATAAGGAAATCCTCCCATTTGCAACAACATGGGTGGACCCTGAGGGCATTATGCTAAGTGAAGTAAGTCAGACAAAGAAAGACAAATACTGTATGATATTTATATACGAAAACCAAGAGAAAATTAACTCATAGAAACAGAAAGCAGATTAGTGGTTGCCAGAGGTAAGGGGTAGAGGGTTGGAGAAATGGGTGAAGGTGGTCAAAAGATACAAATTTCCAGTTATATGATAAATAAGCTCTGTGGATATAATGTACAGCATGTACATTACTTTCAAATATACAGTGTTTATCTTGTTATATACAACTATAGTTAACAATACTGTATTGTATATTTTAAAATTGCTAAGAGAATAGATCTTAAAAGTTCTCATCACAAGAAAAAAATCTGTAACTGTGGGGTGATGGATGTTAACTAAATATGTATTATTTCACAATATATACCTATATCAAATCATTATGTTGTACACCTTAAACTAATTCAATATTTTATGTCAATTTTAACTCAATGAAACTGAAAAATATAAAAATGCAGTTCTATTCCCCTCAGATTACTTTCAGCATCTTCTAGTTATGAGTTTTATTTCACCAAGTCCATGATAGCTAGGAGATAATTCCAAGTTTATTTAATTTGTTGTCCACTAATGTGTGGAAATATATAAAGAACTCCCAAATGAGAACAGTGGCTATATTTTCCAGAGCTGTCTATAGTAAGGGACTCAGCCACCTTCAGTGGTGTTTGGCAGAGACTCAAAGGCAGGTAGGAAGTAGAAAAGCTTCATAGTACAAAAAGGAGGAGGCCTCAGGTATGCGCTGATTGGAGGCTGTTCACCTGTGGAAGCTGGATACAGGCTAACTAGAAGCAGGGCAACTTATGTGATTGGTCTGGGGAGCATATTTGACTTTCTCTGGTTGGTCCTGCACTGGAAGCAGGGATTAAAGGTAGGGAAGCTGGCAGTCTTTGCCCAAGTCCTGATCCTTCTGGGCTGATTGCTACAGAGGTGGAGGTTTGGCTTCCTGGATTGGTTGCTGCAGACCTTGTGGGTCTATTGTCCTATATACTGTCTTACTTTACTGTTGTCTGTTTACATACTCATTCCCTCAAATGTCAGAGTTTTGGCTTAGTAGGTGTTTGAATCAGACCCAGGAATGGCTGGTAACTGGCTGGGTTCACTGGGACATGGCATGCGAGTTGGGACAGGTAATGGAGCATCCTGACGTCTGACAGCCAAATTCTACATAGTAGACAATGGACAAAGTAGCACGGATGGGGGAACATATGTAATGACCCCAAAGACTTCCTTCAACTCTAAGAATCCCAAGATTCTGTGAGATAGTTGTTGAGAAATGCAGTCTTTCAACTCCTGCACAGCCACATAAGAATGGGCCTTGGCCCTGGAAACCTTCCTTAAGAAAATAAAAAGCCCTCACAGCCTGTGCTGGGCTTATTGCCTTGTGCGGAAATACCTTTTTCTGTTTTAGACTCAAATGTACTCCTCTTGTTCTGTGTAAGCCTGTGTGTCGTATGGCACCTGGTTAACTCCTCTACTGTAGCCATTACTGGTGAGGAGGGAATCGGGTCCTTCTCTTGCAGCAGGAGAAGGGTGTGTGCAGACCATCACCCTGCATCAGCTGCAGGGCGAGACCCACTGGCCATGGGGGAACCATGGCCATGAAGCTGATCTTGCTTTTTCTCTTCTCTGTTTGAGGGAAACGTTGTTCCATCCAGTTCCTGCATGAATTGTGTCTTTCTTAGTGACTTTGAACCATGGAGTGGGTTAACATCCTGGGACTCCTCTCCTGGAGGTGACAGTGGTGTCACTTGCCTGATAGCTGTCATCAAGGAAATCTGGCTGTAGAAAGAGGGGACCCAGCCATGAGAATAGGATTCCTGAGGAAGATTTAAACCCTAATTCCTAGAGCACTACCAGGTACATAGTATGTAGATGAATGAAGGGAGGACTGAGAATAAGAAAAAAATCAACCTTATCCAGCAACTTATGAGGATAAAAAACGGTGCTAGACCTGGACAATAAGGTTCTCAGCCAGAACCCAGGCACTATTCATAGTACCGGAACATGAGGTCCCGCTTGATGCTGAGCTACTCGAAATTCCTCATTAGAAATTAAATGGGCCCCAAACAACTCTATGTGAAACTGCGGCTGCCTGCCAGGCAACATCACAAGCCATGGGTCTCCATCAGGCCTAGGGCCGAGCTGCCTGCAGGAGACTGTTGAGATTGGGTTATTCGTGCTGCTCCGCCCAGCACGCACCCTCTCTCCTTGCCTCCTTTCCAGGGTCTTCCTGTGCCTCCAGAGCATCCTCCA
Source organism: Lipotes vexillifer (assembly GCF_000442215.2). Classification (NCBI taxonomy): domain Eukaryota; kingdom Metazoa; phylum Chordata; class Mammalia; order Artiodactyla; family Lipotidae; genus Lipotes; species Lipotes vexillifer. The sequence continues at coordinate 2,565,364 of NW_006789313.1, forward strand.
GATCCCCAGTGCCCTCAAACCTTTTATTCAAATGTCTCATCTCTCCACCTCCCCTGGTTTCTCCCTGAGGTCTTCTGCCACCAGCCCATCAGAGGGGCAGCTACCCTCCTCTCACACTCACCCAGAGTCCTTTCTTTCCACTTGTCACCACTGCTGCCCTTTCTCTTGTAACCAACCTCCTTCTTGGAAGCTATATTACCCTCTTCCTTAGTCTAAATCCTGTCATTTCACAGTTTAAATCCTTTGATATCTTCTAATTTCTCTTAAGATAAAGACCAACATCCTTAACAAGGCCACGTAAGGTCCTGAGTGAGCTGGCCCTTGCCAACAGCGTCAGCTGAGGATAAATAAGTTCCCACGATGCACTTGGATTTACGTAGTAGAGAGTTTATGTTTAACCTAAATGAACATGCTCCCTACTGCCAGGCATAGAGACCTCCGCCTCAGATTCTTGAGCCTTACACTCATGCAACAAGTATTTATCAAGTGCATACCTGACACAGGACACTGAGGCAGACACTGAGGATATAGCAGTAGGAAAAAAAAAAAAAAAAAAAGCAGGTGTGATCCTTACCCCTCAAGGAGTTAAGACTCTAGCCCATTGGCTCTCAAACTTCAGTTTGCATCAGAATCACCCTGTGGGCTGCTTAAAACCCGGCCCCACCCCCAGAGTTTCTGACTAAGTACTGGTCTGGAATGGGGCTGGAAGATTTGCATATTCCTAACAAGTTGATAGGCTGATGCTCTTGGTCCACAGCCCACACTGAGAACTCCTGCTCTAGGAAGGCATAAAGGTAAAACACAATTAATTACACAGTACTTTATTTACTTACAGTATATGCTGAGGAGAAGCATAGGGTATTATGGTCTGTTAGCCAAGGCTTCCTTGAGAAGTCATTGAGCTGAACCTTGGGAATGAACCAGAATGGGATGCATGAAAAAGGAGAGGGAGTAAGGTCATTCTAGGCAGAGGGCCTTTGTGAAGTTTTGATGCATTTGGAGAACTGAAAAAAGGCCTTGGTTGGAGGTCAGAACGAGAGGGAGAGCGTGCTCTCAGATGAAGTTGGACTCTTACCTTCCTTTACCAATCTGCTTAACAGGTGGTGTTTCCTGCTGGTCAACTAACAGAACGCTTCTCAACCCAGGATGCACATTGGAATCACCTGGGGAACTTATAAAACTGCTAATGCGGGCTTCCCTGGTGGTGCAGTGGTTGAGAGTCCGCCTGCCGATGCAGGGGACACGGGTTCGTGCCCCGGTCCGGGAAGATCCCACATGCCGCGGAGCGGCTGGGTCCGTGAGCCATGGCCGCTGAGCCTGCGCGTCCGGAGCCTGTGCTCCGGAACGGAAGAGGCCACAACAGTGAGAGGCCCGCGTCCTGCAAAAAAAAAAAAAAAAAAAAAAAAAAACTGCTATAGCCCAGAAATTCTGATTCAATTGGTGTAGGTCGGAACCTGGATTTTGGTAATTTTTAAAATCTCCCCAAGTGATTCTACTTCGCAGCCAGGGTTGAGAATCTAAGAAGATTGCAATTTCCATCTTTTGTATCCCTTCTCCGAAGGACTTAGGATTTCTTAGGATTTTCTTCTGTTCCAGTAGCTTGACATATTCTTGAATACGAATTCTTCACTCCCTCTTTAAGATATATCCCCTGGGATCCATTGTAAGATGAGAGAATGCAACACAAAATTCACTAGTAGTTTCTTCTTTTAAGCAATCAACAAAGTAAAAATGGAAACAGGAGAGAAAAAGAAAGACTGATTTTAGTCAGCTGAGAATATCACTTTAAGTCGTGGTCATTGGCTTTTGGGCCATAGAATTTCTGTTTGAGGTTGGAATTTTCCACAATTTAATCTTATTTCAAGTAAACGTTTTGTTGTTGCTCATACTTGTAGTTATAAACATCTAGAGAGAAGGACTGTGTCTTATAGTCAGATATTCCCCACATAACATAATTTTCAATGACCGAATAAAAAGTTAATGTAGAGGTGGTCATTATTTTATATTTCTATCCCCATTTACCTGTAGGCTCATGGTTTTTCCCCATTACACTTCTTTAAGGGAGACCAATATTATTCCACTCTCCCCTCACACTGTCACTGTAGTCAATGAACACTTATTAAGGGAAAGAAGAGAAGGAAGGAAGCCTGAGAGAATGGGAGCAGGGAGAGGAGAGAAAAAGCACCGAGAGCAAGGCTGACCTCAGGATCCTGCCCACAAGGCAGGAAAGGAGAAGCAAGGGGGCCATCTGTGGGTGGAGTGTTGAGGCACTCGGCACACGCTGTTTCATTTTATCCTCCCAAATACCCTGTATGATGGGTGTACTATTATTCTCCTTTTGCCCACAAGGAGCCAAGACTGAGAGAGTTTAAGGTCGCACATTTTTTACTCCATGCTAGACACTGTGTTAAGTGCTTCCCATGAATTATTTTCTTAAACCCTTACAACTGTTTGAGTTGGGCACCACTATCCCCTTTTTACAAAGAAACCATTTTGGAGAGGCAAAATCACCTACCTGATCATACATACCTAATCAGGGGAGCAAGTGGGATTTGAACTCAGGCAGGACCTTCTCACCCCACTTCCAGGCTCTTCACACGATGCTGCTCCACATGCTGAAGCTGGGAAGGACGTGGTTCTCTGTGACCCAGGGTCCCTGGCGTTTTCAGTGATACCACATTGCAGAGGAAGAATATGTTTGAAGCATAGAAAAAGGAAGGTCAGTCAAGGAAGGACTTAAAGGGGCACAGGGGGAAGACTTCCCCAGTGGTCCAGTGGTTAAGACTCCGTGATTCCAATGCAGGGGGTGCAGGTTCGATCCCTGGTCAGGAAACTAAGATCTCACATGCTGTGCAGAGCGGCCAATAATAATAATAATAATAAAATAAAAAGCATTTGAAAATTAACCTATCTATGTGGACTGACAAAAATTTTTAAAAAGAAGGAACAGGGAAGATGACACGCTAGAAGGCACTGGTTGACGCTTATGAATGTTGTCTCCCTGGGACGACCTGTGTGGAGCTACATACCTGGCTCCAAGCAGAGGACCAAAGGGAGAAAAGTCACGACTTCTGTTCTTAAAGACTCAAGAGAGGATGTAAATGGATATTATGTGCATGAGAACACAAATGGAAAAGGGACACCGTGTAAATAGCCCCAGTTAAAAATGCACATGTGCTAAGGGCACTGTGGAAAGTGGACCAAGGACCTGGAACCAGGGAGTGTAAGCTGGGACCAGAGGTGGGTTGGTGGGAAAGAAGGGGTGAGCAGGAGAAATGCTTTGAAGGTGACTGTATGAGGAGCAGAGGATGTGGACTTTGCCAGGGTGGGATGTACTAGTTAACAATTTAGCCAAGATGTGGCAAAAGGTGAGGGCAGTGGGGTCACAGAGTTGAAAGGCTGGCAGACCTCGCTAGAGTCCTTAGAACTGCTGAGTGTTAATGAAGAGTCCTACTCAACAGGCCAACCAACCTTCTCCAACCAGAGTTGGAAAGGACCTTAGAGGTCATCCTGTCTGCTGCTACCCAAAGTGTGGTCCTCAGAGCTTGTTAAAGATGCAAACGCTCAGCGCCCTCCCACTCCTGAATTAGGATCTACGTTTTGTTTTGTTTTGTTTTTTTGCGGTACGCGGGCCTCTCACTGTTGTGGCCTCTCCTGTTGCAGAGCACAGGCTCAAGCGGCCATGGCTCACGGGCCCAGCCGCTCCGCGGCACGTGGGATCTTCCCGGACCGGGGCACGAACCCGTGTGCCCTGCATCGGCAGGCGGACTCTCAACCACTGCGCCACCAGGGAAGCCCAGGATCTACGTTTTAACAAGATCCCCTGGTAATTGTACAAACATTGAAGTGTATGAAGCACTGAAGGAGAATTCATCAGGGATAACAGCTCTTGCCTCCTGTCAGTGTGCAAAAGAACTATGCCCAGGATGCTAAGGAACCAGAATTTCGTTCAAGAGGGAAGAGGCTTTTTCATGCATCTTGTTGTTTAATGCTTCCCTAACATTGCCTGGTACTGCTAGAATATTGAACTTCATGAGAGATGAAAGGTGAGCCCTAACCCGTGGAACAGTAAAAGATGTGGTTTAGCATCCTACAGGTCTAACGTCAGTGATTTCAGGATACTTCCGCCAGCTGATCCTGGTTGCTGCGGCCCTATTATGAAGCACAAAACCCCTACAAAGGCCAGAGAGTAGAGGCCCCTGGGAAGAGTGGTCTGAGGAATGAGAAGGGAGCCCGGTGTGACGCGGGTGATCCAGAGAGCCAGACCTGCCTCCCAGGATCTTGGTGGTTGTTAAATATTTCAAGCTGCTGGTAGCTTGAAAGCAGCTGTGGTGGGAATCTTTATACCACAGAAATCAACAAACGCTAACAAATCCAGGCTTTATTTCTTTCAGAGAGCCAGTTTAGCAGCACACCACTGTGAGAGAGTACAGGTGGGAGGAGAAAAAGGCCAGGAGTTAGTACACGTGAAGTGTGGAGGGAGAAATTCAGGGAAGAAGACAAGTGAAATCCTAGGAAATGATGCTACTAGAGGTCCCTCATTCCAAACTCCTGGTAGTAACTGGGATTCATCCACTAGCCTCACTTCTAAAAGTCCTTTTCACAGGCCTGTCTCAAGAGTGGGAGTTCATTGAAGCTTTGAAGAAAGTGAAAAGGTGTGAACTAATGTGGAGAATCAAGTCATGAAATGACTAGAGAAACATATAAAGATGGCTGGGCAGCTAATGCTCTATGTGGGTAAAATGTCCCGGTAAGTTTTCATCTGCTGGGGTATAAGCCCGGAGAAGGTGCATGGTGGGTTCATCTAAGATGAGGGCTTTTTGTCAATCACATGGATGTGTGTTTCATTCTTATTATGTTTGCATCCAAACCAGTCTTTTCTGGTGACTTAGATGTACCCCTTGTGCTTCTGATATTATCATTACTTCTTTTAGATGATCAAATAACATAAAACCTAATTCAAATAAACAAGAATAATGCGTTTTTATAATACAATAGGCTTACCCTTACTGGGGCAAAGGGAAAAAAAGAAATACCTTGATAATCCCAACTGAGTCTCTAATTAGCTAAACAGAAAGGAATATAGTTTTGAGAACTGGGAGAAGGGAGCAGTGCAAATATTCCCAGACCCCCTCCCTGGCACCCCCATGGCAGCACAGTTAGGTAGTAGGGAGGCCTGATCATGTAGGCACCTTTCTTACATGTACAAGGATTTTCCTTGAAGAGAGGATTTTTTTTTTTGCCTCCTGGTGCCTTATGAAATACTAAGGACGTGACCAGATCTCTGGAAGAGCTAATTATAAACATGGTGTTTATTTTCTAGGCCTCGTGCCATCTGATTTTCTTTTCATTTATATGAAATAGGAGACATCAGCTTTGAAGACTTGCTGACACTTTAGTGAAAAGAACTTTGGTTGTGAGTTGGTTGCTTTTTATTTCCGTTTCCATGCAGTCCCTAAATTGAATATCTCAAATTCACTTTGGAGATGAGATTCACATCTTACTTTCTACTAGAGAAAATCCACAAATTAGCACAGGATAGGAATCTCTCCCTGACTCTGAAGGCAGGGCAGAGGGACAAGTCCAGTACAAGTCTCTGATACACTCATGATTTCCCCTCCTTTGTTTGGCCAAGGTTAAATTGTTCTATATTGTATTGACACAATGATATACATAAACACCCAGGTTACAAACCCCTTCCTTCCCTTCCCCCAATTTACACATACCCTAATTATTTTTCAGAGCAACTCAACAGAATCTGGAGATAATTTATCACAGGATAAGAATTCTTTCTCAGTTCATTGCTCAGAAAATTTATAATCCTTTGGTGGTTTTTCAAGACCATCAAAGAAGTAAGTTGAAAATAAGTAATAGCAAAGGCAACTAAATTCTTAAATAGTTTTTTTCACATTCAAATATCCTTAAGAGTCAAAATATAGAATAAAACTTCCTCCTTAAAACAGATAAAAATAACATTCTTAGAAACTGTTGTATTTTTCTTAGCTTCACTCGATCAAAACTATACCTCATTAGCAGGCTGTGAGGGAGATAATACACTATGGTTCCTGGACTTTGGAAGCCACCATTTCAAAAGGAGAAAACGGAGAAGCACAAAGAAGTTATTAAAGACATCTGACTGAAGTGCATGTGTTTATGACCTGCAATAAACATAGAACAAGCAACCTGTATCCGTTAGAAGATGGGAGAGCAGGGGCTGGCTAGGGGTGACACATAGGAAGGAGTGTTGGGAATCAAGTTGGCTTGGCGTTGTGCTGGAAAGATCTTTTGAAAGGGAATGCCTACAGAGATTAGAAGAAAAGGAGAAACGATTTGGCAGGAAAGATTAGAGATAATACTTATGTAGGACTTCTTTAACTTATTGTACTAATGTTTTCTAGTTTTGTGTATAGAGGTCTTAAATATCTTTAATTGGCTTTAATCCTAGGTATTGATGTTTTCTGATGCTATTTTAAATGGCACATTTTATTTATTTAAAAAAAGTTTTTATTGAAGTATAATTGATTTACAATGTTGTGTTAATCTCTGCTGTGAAGCAAAGTGACTCAGTTATACACATATAAACATTCTTTTTTTATATTCTTTTCCATTATGGTTTATCACAGGATATTGGATATAGTTCCCTGTGCTATACAGTAGGACCTTGTCGTTTATTCATTCTATATATAATAGTTTGCATCTGCTATCCCCGAACTATCAATCCTTCCCTCCCCCACCTCCCTCCCCCTTGGCAACCACAAGTCTGTTCTCTATGTCTATGAGTCTGTTTATGTTTTGTAGACAGGTTCATTTGTGCTATATTTTAGATTCCACATGTAAGTGATATATGGTATCTGTCTTTCTCTTTCTGACTTACTTCACTTATTATGATAATCTCTAGTTGCATTCATGTTGCTGCAAATGGCATCATTTCATTCTTTTTTTATGGCTGAGTAGTAATCCATTGTATATATATCTTCTTCTTTATCATATACATCATATCATATACATCTTCTTTATCCATTCATCTGTCGATAGACATTTACATTGTTTCCATGTTTTGGCTATTGTAAATAGTGCTGCAATGAACATTGGGGTGCGCATGTATCTTTTTGAATTATAGTTTTGTCCAAGTAGATGCCCAGGAATGGGATTGCTGGATAGTATGGTAATCCTATTTTTAATTTTCTGAGGAACCTCCACACTGTTTTCCATAATGGCTGCACCAATTTACATTCCCACCAACAGTGTAGGAGGGTTCCCTTTTCTCCACACCCTCTCCAGGATTTGTTATTTGTAGACTTTTTGATGATGGCCATTCTGACCAGTGTGAGGTGGTACCTCATTGCAGTTTTGATTTGCATTTCTCTAATAATTAGTGATGTTGAGCATCTTTTCATGTGTGAAATGGCATATTTAAAAATTTTTTTTAAATGTGTTTATTGCTGGCATGTAGAGATAGAGTTGATTTTTGTATATTGTCCCTTAATTCACTGACTTTGTTATATTCATGTATTAAATTTGTTTGGCTATAAATCCTTTCATATTTTTTACACTCACTATTATTACAGCTTTGTTTTTTCCTTTCCAATTCTTATACCTTTTACTCTATTTCTTGCCTTAGTGCACTGCTTAGGATCACTGGTATAATGTAGGATAGAAGTGATGCTACCAGGCATCTCTGTCCTCTTTACAGTCTCAGGGAACAAGACATAAATGTGCTGTCTGCTTTAGCTTTGATGTAGATACTCTTTATTAGACTAAGGGTTTTCTTCCTATTCTTTATTTACTAGGAGCTTTTATTATGAATGGGTGTTAACTTTTATCAAATGTGTTTTCTGCATATATTGGATGGATCACATGATTACTCTCCTGTATTCTGCTAATGTGCTGAATTACACAAACTGATTTTTAAATGTTAAACCAACCTTGCATTCTTTTGTTCTCTATGCTTTAGTTCTCTATCTTAAAGCTTGTTAATCCTTCCTTCAACTGTGTCAATCTGCTTTTAAGTTTATCCCAGTTATTATATTTATTATGTGCTTTAATTTTACAATTTCATGTCATTCTTTTTCATAGATTCCAATTCTTTGATGAAATTCTCCATTTTGCCATTTATTTTCCTGAACATATTAATCAGTTTTTTTAAAAAATGTACTTAACATTCATGTCAGATAACTTCAGTGTCTGGATCTCCTGATGGTCTCTTTCCATTGTCTATTTTGTTTTTCTTGTGGGTTTTCGATTATTTGGTCTTGCCAAGTACTCTTTTATTACATACCAGACATTATCTATGAAAAACGGTAGAGATTATTTAAAGCTCTGTAGCATATCTTCCTCCAGAGGTTACTGACTTTTGATTTTGACAGATAGGGTAAGGCGGGTCACTTTAAACTATCCCGGGACTGAGCTGACTCAAAGTCTGTTTACTGGTCAGTCTGGCTTTACTCCTGAGGAGTACCTCCCTGTGGGTCTTGGCTGAGGCCCGGACTTTTACCTGGGCCAGTCTTCCTTGGCACACCCTATACTCCAACTCTGCCTCTCCCCGACCCCAGCCCACGGAGACTGTTTTCATCTCCGCTCAGTTCTTAGCTTCTGGATGCCACCTTCTTCTCAGCTTCTGCTGTAGCTGCCATTCCCCACCCCTGACAAATTGGCAAAGGCCTCAAGGGGAAAAGCAGCAACAAATATCGGGCTACACTCTATTTTTTTTTTTTTTTTTTTTTTTTTTTTTTGCGGTACGCGGGCCTCTCACTGTTGTGGCCTCTCCCGTTGCGGAGCACAGGCTCCGGACGCGCAGGCTCAGCGGCCATGGCTCACGGGCCCAGCCGCTCTGCGGCATGTGGGATCTTCCCGGACCGGGGCACGAACCCGCGTCCCCTGCATCGGCAGGCGGACCCTCAACCACTGCGCCACTAGGGAAGCCCCCGGGCTACACTCTTTACTTCCCTTCTCTCTGATGATCTTGGCCCCTAAAGTCTTCCCTTCCTTGATAGTTCTTCAGTGCCGTCAAATAAATGTGTTTTTTTAATGCTTTATCCAACTTTCCTAGTTGTGTTGGATGGGAACATACTAGTCCATCATAGCCAGTGTGGAGGTTTATATCATTCGCAATTAAGTGTACATTGACAACATAGAATCAGAGGAATTTTTCAAGTGGGAATGGTTTTCTGTGAAATGTCACTGTGTCAATAAACCTTATGTTAAAAAGTCTTAACTCCTCGGCTGTTTAAATTGAGGAGGTACGACAGGGAGGTCAGAAATGTAGCTATACTTTCATCTTTTTTCTCTGAAATGATGTGCCTATTTTATCTGTTAAGTTGGGTTCTCAAGCTACCGTACATGGTAATGGTCTAGGGATTTTTGTTTTTTGTTTTTTCTGTTTGTTTGTTTGTTTGTTTGTTTATAGTTGTAGCTCGTGGACTCTAGATCACAGGCTCAGTAGCTTTGGCACATGGGCTTAGTTGCTCCACAGCATGTGGGATCTTCAGACCAGGAATCGAACCCATGTCCCCTGCATTGGCAGGTGGATTCTTAACCACTGCACCATCAGGGAAGTCCCGTAATGGTCCAGTTTTTAAACCAGATATTTCATGCATTATTTTCTTTGCCCACTTATGAAAGCCTAAAGGAAAAACATATTATTTCTCAAACTATAGACAATTCTACTTGAGCTGCTCCAACTAATATATTATAAATGCATAAGAAGTAGCAGTGAGAGGAACACTAGAATGGTCTAAGACATAGGAGAATACAAAATATGTTCAACTTAAAGCATGGAACTCAGACTTCTGCCCCCAAGAGATTGTGATTCCATAGATTTGAAGTAGGAAATTTCCAGATGATTCCTTTGCAGGTAATCTGAAGATATACTTTAAGAAACACTAGTTTGTAGATTTAACCCTAGTAATTCCTAAGGTCTGCTGTTACTCAACTGTGTTATATTTGTTTCATGAAAACAAGAAACTGATCTGAAGTTTTTGGAATTCCATGTACATTTAATTTTTAATGTGATTACTGTCCAAACTAGTGAGTATTCATTGCACTAGTACAGTGTAATACTTAAGTGTATCAGTTTGGGAATCAGATTGCCTAATGTCTCAAATTCTAATCCCGTCCTAAATAGCTGTGTGACTTCGGACAAGTAACCTAACTTCTCTGAACCTTGGTTGGGGATTAAATTGTTGAAATATATGCAATGCGTTTATCATGGATAAAAGCACTTCTAAAATACTAATTATTACAACAACCTTGTGAGTAGATGGCATAATTTTTCTTGCTTTCCTAGTGGGGAAATTTAAGTCTAGAAAATTTGAGTGAAGTATTTAAGCTGAAGCAGTTACGGAGTGGCAGAGGCCGTGGTGAGGCTCGGGTCTTCATGAGCCTATTCATTGGCTCTTACTCTATACTTCTTCCCACTATCCAGTGTCCCCAACACCCACACCACCTGGTGGGTATAAATGTCATCTCAAGAAACATTTTCCCTAGCTCAGTGCCACTCAGTGTTTCTTCAGCATCAGTTTCCTGCAGGAGCACTTTAGAAATGCAAATACTCATGCCCCACCTCAGGCTTACTGAATCAGAAACTCTAGGGATGGGACCCAGCAATCTGAGGTTTACCAAGCTCTCTGGGTGATTCTGCTGTAAGTTTAAGTTTGAGAAGCACACAAGTTGATCAGTCGTTCTCATCTTTGGCTAGTCATTAGCATTACCTGAGGAGCTTCAAAAAAAGAAAGAAAGAAAAAAAACCCAGATGCCAGGTGCAACCAGACCAATTAAATCAAAATCTATGGAGGCAAGACCCAGCTATCAGCTCCCCAGGTGATTCTATGTGTGGACAAGATTGAGAACAACTGGCCTAGATTTTTGTCTGCTAGATAGCCCCTATTCACAAAACTGATAGTTCCTTTATCCCTTACACACTCCCGCCTTTTTTAGCTTCCCAACAGTCCCTGGGGTATCTCGTAGATGCTCAGGGTAAAGTGTGGACTATGCTCTCTGGCTACTGCCATGCCTAGTCTACCCTGGCCGTCATTTGCACAGCCTGTGCCACTTGCTCCCAGCTGCCAACATCCCAGCCTCATAGATGCCTTGTCCCGGTGCTGCGTCTCAAGCTAAACACCATTCACTGCTCAGTGGTGGATCTGGACCAGAGCAGGGAACTGGCTTCCCGTCCTCTAAGTTCTGCTCTTTTATTGTGGGATGGCTCTCTTTGTTTGCAAAATAGGCCTTTCAGTTCAAGGTGTTCACCTGCTCCTGGAGTAGCTCAGCTGGGATTTTTTTTTTTGCAGTACGCGGGCCTCTCACCACTGTGGCCTCTCCCATTGCGGAGCACAGGCTCCGGACGTGCAGGCTCAGCGGCCATGGCTCACGGGCCTAGCCGCTCCGCGGCATGTGGGATCCTCCCGGACCGGGGCACGAACCCGTGTCTCCTGCATCGGCAGGCGGGCTCTCAACCACTGCGCCACCAGGGAAGCCCAATACTTGATTTTTAAGAGGAATAAATAGATAACAGGTATGTTGATACCAATAATTAATTCACAGAAGCAACTTTTCATGATGTTATCATTTTAGTTTCACTCAATACTCTACATCTGTCATAAATATTATGCCATAGTAAGTGACAAGAGTTCATTTTCAAAATGAGACTATTCTGTAAATAACTCCTGAAGCACCAAAGAAAATTAAATTCTCTCTGTAGTTTTGTGTGGGTATACTTAGATGAGTTTAATTCTCCAAACAATGGTTGTTTTCCACTGAACAAGAAACCTAATAGCGAACCAATTTGGCTAAAAGAGATTTTATTGCACATGGAAAACTTGGAGCAGAGTTAGATAGTTTTAAAAATAGCACCACTGAAGATAAAGCTCCTAAATGACACTCAGAGATGCAATGTCTTTCTTCAAGTACGTGGAGCTTATTATGTAGAAATATCCACTGGCTAAGCAAGACAAAAGCATTGATTGAATAAACCACATCTGGATTTCAAGGGAACCCCATTTAGCCACAAAATTGGATTCTTCCTCTTGTTCGTATCTACATTTGCAAAATAAGCATCACTATTTTGATTCTGTTTAGTTAGAAATAATGCTTTTTCAAATCAGAGAGCTCATTCCTTTAAAATATTTTGGTAAGTGATTTGTAAAATGAAAGACTAAGAACACTTTTGAGTTTCCACATAGGTGAAAGCAAACCTGAATCTCCCAAAATTATTTGAAGTCCTTTGTTCAGAATCAGTCACTGAGAACTGAGTATCTTCTTGATTGATGCTGAGAATTTAAATAGTGTTCAGAAAAAAAAAATAGTGTTCAGAGAGACGAGAAGGGTAAAAGATACTTTATTGGAAATGACACAAGCTCTGAAAGCAGTACTATATTTTCCTAGCAAGACACTTTTTCTGGTAAAAGGTATATTGGTACACATCACAGTCTCAGGGTGGTGACATTATGAAATGTTAACTAGACCTTCTACTCCCACAAATATCTGAGGAAACAAAGAGCATTTGTTCAGTCTTGACCACTGCCCAAGACCAACTTTTTTTTTAATTAAATTTTATTTTTTTTATTGGAGTATAGTTGATTTACAATGTTGTGTTAGTTTCAGGTGTACAGCAAAGTGATTCAGTTATACTTATATACACATTCTTTTTCAGATTCTTTTCCCTTATAGGTTATTACAAAATATTGAGTATAGTTCCCTGTGCTACACAGTAGGTCCTTGTTTTTCTATTTTACATATAGTAGTGTGTATATGTTAATTCCAAACTCCTAATTTATCCCTCCCTGCCACCCTTTCCCCTTTGGTAACCATATGTTTGTTTTCTATGTCTGTGGGTCTATTTCTGTTTTGTATATAACAGCAACTTTTTAAAAACTCTGTCTCCGTGACTGCAACTGAAGCAGATGCTTTGGGAAGGTGTGCTTGGTCTCTCCACAGTGATCTCCCTATGAAATAGAGGAAACAGAAGGAATAAAACTTTTACTCATGACGGATTCTCTCAGTTTCACGTAAACGTGTTTCACGTAAACGTGTTCCACGTGAGAAAGTAGGCAAGCTTAACATTTAAGCTTTCATATTTAGTCAGAATAAAGGTTAGTTTCCAGGTAGATCAAAGAAAACTCTGACTACACAAAGATATAAACTATGGAACAATATTTTAGGGTTTGCTCTTTAGGCCTGAAGCATGGGCACTTCTAGAACACTGGAGCTGTTCTAATAAACAAGGGTTTCTGCCTCTTGGGATCACTTTTGCCACTTCCATTACCATTTTGGGGCCCACGCCCCTGAGTCGGACAAAATGAGCACAGTTTACCTAAAGTTTTTCATTGCCCGGTGTGGAAGCAAAGCCTCAGCCCTTGTACCAGTATCTACAATGTGTTTCCGATTTATCATCTTCAGTTTTCTATTCAGATAGAAACTCATGGGAAGGGTGGAGGGGATATAGGTCTGTACCCCCATCACCATCTCCCTGCCTGCTCTCCTCATCTCTCCCACCACCCTGAGCTGGCGGTTTAGCGATGTGATCCTTGAGTGGACACAGAAGGGACTGATTGTGCCAGTCCAAGGGCTCCCTTTCTGCACCCTTAGGAGTAGGGCTCTGGACAGAGGAGTGAAGACGGCTCTACCCACTGGTGGAGAGATGAGCCTAGCATGAATCTTTTGTGACAGCTATAAATATTGAGCTACGCTACAATATTATACAGCAACTGGAAGCTCTCCCTGGAAAATAGCATATTTAAATAGAGTTTGCAAAAGGGTTAACTGAACAGAGGACACCCTTCCTGTTCACCCATAAAGAATGTTCTCACCTGAGGACTACCCAGTCCTTGCAGGTATTTCTTGGGTGATATGATACTTTATCTGGTTACATCCTTTGGGTCGTGCTCGTGATTGTTCTGATCACTTGTCAAAGCCACATCAGGGGTCAATGGCAGATTCTTTTCTCAGTTCTCAAAGGCTGGCTCGTCTCTCTGAAATGCCACACACATGGAGACCTACTTATTTGTGTGAGTGCCAGTATTCTCAATCAAGTAACTGCTCGAGACACCTTTTCAGCTGTTTTTATTTTGGAGGAACAATCTTGGTTTCCTGCCTCTGGTTAACACAGGTGATTGGCTTTAGGGAAAGCCTTCATTTTTATTATTTTTTAATTTATGAAATTAAGTTAGAGTCTGTAAACATAAGAGGAATTGGTTATTTGTAGACCTAACCAAGAGGAGTTTGGAAATACTCATCATAAAATAGCTGTAAATATTCCCTAAAACAACCACTTTCAGACTCTCCACAGAAAGACAAAGCCTACAGTAATACATTTATGTGGTTTAGTTTTATGTTCATGATAGATTCCTCTTTTTAGACTGTAATTTTGAAACAGTTCAACAGCTGAGTTGGCAACTAAAACCCACCCTCTAAAATATATAAGTGAAATGTGGATGCTATAATCCTAAGGGCAGAGCCTGCTCCCAGTTTGGCATTCTTTGGTTCCAGCTGTTGACTAGAGATAAGTTAGATTATAACAGTAAAACCAAAAAATGCTGTTAATGCAAATTCCTTGCATTGCATGTCTCTCTTTAAAGAGCAAGTGGACATTCTTGCAAATGACCAGAATAGGAGGCTATTTGTCTTTTCTCAGCCCAGCGACTGTAAGTAGATATGGAAGGCAAGGCCTCATGAATTTTATGTCACATTTAATTTTATTTTAAGGAGGTTAAAATAGAGGGCTTTCAAGCCTCAACCAGGCATGTCATTTTCTTTGTCCTTCTCAGTTCAGTGTTTCCTAGTTCACCACAACAAGCACTTACAATTTTCATAGTGAGGGAAAGGTTATTTTAGATCCCCAGTTATACGTACCATGACGTTAAGATGAAAATTAAAATGATACAATCCCTTATACAGGACCTTATATAGACAAAGCATGTTTTCATGAAGCAATATATGCTTGCATGGGGATAGAAGAAACCGGCAGACATACGCAAGACATCTTGTACTCTTGGATACTTGTACAGTGATCCCCCCAATTTCAATTTCAAATATTCTCTCCATGGTCCCCATGAGTTCATTTTTATCTGTCTATCTATCCATCCATCCATCCTTTGTTTTCTCTCACAAAAGACGTATGACAGCTTACAAAGATAGATGGACAAATCAAATTTAAATGTGGAAGAAAAAGGAAAATGAAAAATAGATGAGGGTGTGCAAGATAGACGATAATGATTTGTAATCATGTTAACAGTTGGGCCACAAGTGTAGTTTTCTAAGATTTTTCTTGGCCACTGCCAAAAGAAAAATCTGGTTCGTCACTAGATTCAGGATCTACGGGATCAAAACAAACCATTTACTTGGTAGAAGCCCTTTGTTCTTGGAACTGGAGCCAGACAGGAAATTCTTCTAAGAGGCTCGTAAAGAAGACAGTATCCTGTGATGAACACCCGTGACAACATCTTTGCAATAGAGGTGGTGACCTATTTCTTACACAACACCCCCCCCCATGTAGGCTGGTGACATCATATTAAAGAGGTCTGTAAAAATGGATTCTGCAGCTGGCAGTCAGTCCAGCTTCATCTAGAATCTGACCATGTACACATATGAAGTCTCAAGATAGTGCATGGACCCAGTACGTACTTAATAAATGTAAGCAATTAGTATTATTGCTACACACTGTTGCGTGTCAGCTGTGTGCCTGCTTTTGATGGGGAAGAGATGGGCTCCACACACGCAGCAGAGTGAACTTAGTGGGCAAGAGCATCTCTGAGCTCACAGCTCTCACCTCCCACGCACTTGTGTGATCTCAAAATGCAGCCGTGTTCAATTTGGGTGATGCCACATGTGGGCTCTCTAGGGAAGACAGGCTTGCTCCAGGTAACACTTGAAAAGCCGAAACTCCATAGTTACTGCCAGTATGGGGGGGAAGCCAAATCTGAGCTAAGTGGAATACCTTCCCCACAGAAACCTGCCAGCTTCAGCACTTCATTCTAGGAGGATTCAAACTCCTTTTAAGGAGTTAAAAAGATGAGAAGTCCTTTGTGATTTCCCAGGATAGAAGAGAGTGAAGATTTGGCTTTTCGCTCATTAGTCCCAGGTGACTCCAAGATCCAGAAGGATCTCCCTTCTACATTCTGCTCCCCTTCCTTCATCCTCCCTGTCTTGCCCTCTTTTTCTAAATCTCATTAAATGGTTCATCACAGTTGGTCCTATCATGTCAGAAGGCAGTGACTGCCAGAATCTGCCTAGAACAGAATTCATTTGGAGTTGAAATACCCTCCGCCTGGGTTAATCTCCTCGGTGGTTGCACGTAAAGCACGGGGCAGCATGTGGTGGAGATTAGGCATGCCTTGGTATTGAATTCTGAGCTCCAGGATGTGTGTGGGCCTGCATCCCTCACAGCCACGTCACTTTCTTCTTTTAATGAAAGCCGAAACCCCGCTCCTGCCAGAGGACAGTGGGAGTGAACAAATGTGTAGGAAAAGAAAATAGAAATGGTTGGGAAGGCTGGCTCCCCGACCCCTGGTCTGGGCTAGAAACAGCCCACCCGCTCCTTCCTAGCCCATGGAATGCAGGAGGGGCTGCAAGAGAAGCCAGGAGGGCTCCTGGGGAGGAATTAAGTGTGGTTCAGTATGTTTCTGGCTTCTCTGTAAATACTGGACACCTCCGAATGGAAGAACAGCTGAGAAAAGTGACTGCTAATCCCCCAGTGCCAGGAGGAGGCCTGCCTCTCCCTTCTAGATCCCAGCAGATGGTGGATGAAACAGGCTTCCCTTGAGGCAAGGGCAGCAGGAACCGTCCCACCTTCTGTTCCTTCAGCCAGCCCTGCACGTCTCCCTCATGGCCTGTCCCTGCCCAGAAGGGCCTCGCCGGCCCTCGAGAGCCTTGGGGACACGCCCCGGCTTTGGCTTTCGCCAGCCGGCTGGGATGCTCAAGGTCAGCCAAGCTGGACTCGGGCCAGCGCTGGCAGCTTGGGCATCCTTCAGCAAAATTCCACGGGCCTGGGGAAGAACAGCCAGGCAGCATCGCCACGTTTCTCCCTCTGTGAATTACCTGGGGAAGAGGGGTGGTGACTTATTTAAGATGCACATGCACTCTTCCAGGATGAAACCTGGGAATCTGAATTGCTGTTAGAGGTAACTTGGCTGCAAGTGGTTCTAGCATTCTACTTGGGGCAACAGCAGCCCAGGTGGACTGGAAGGCATTTGGGGTGGTGGATAGGAACAGGCTGTAGAGTCTGGTGCCTGGATTTGAAGCCTTAGCCTTCCATTTGCTCAGCCGTGTGACCTTGAGCAAAGCAGGCGCCACGGTTCCCTACCTCACAGGATACAAACCAGTCTTTCTCAAACTGCAGGGCACAGCCGTACTTGGGTTTTGAAATCAATCTGGTCACAATTCACATCAAAAAATGTAACTAACTGGGAGGTTGGCTACACGGCAACGTGAATGTCCTTAACGCTACTGAACTGTACAACTTTAGTTGGTTAAGGTGCATTTTATGTTATATATATTTTACCAAAATTAAAAAAAAAAAGAAATGTCTAGACTGCACCACAGGTTAAGTCATTTTTAGATACTTAAGTAGACACGACAGAAGCCAATCTCAATTTTCAAATTAAACGGATCCCTGAAAAAATTGTGTCAAATGAAAACCAGTCATTGAATCTTATTTTCCATTGACTTATAATTTAAGTAAATATATAAAAACAGCATTTAGAGTTTTAAAACGTGGAAAAATTTTTTTAACATCTTTATTGGAGTCTAATTGCTTTACAATGGTGTGTTAGTTTCTGCTTTATAACAAAGTGAATCAGTTACACATATACCTATGTTCCCATATCTCTTCCCTCTTGCGTCTCCCTCCCTCCCACCCTCCCTATCCCACCCCTCCAGGCGGTCACAAAGCACCGAGCTGATCCCCCTGTGCTATGCGGCTGCTTCCCACTAGCTATCTACCTTACGTAAAATGTGAAAATTGAGCAGTATTGCAATGAACAAATAGATCTTTAAGGGGAAAAAGGTATTCTTACCATAAATATAGTGCATAAGAAAATATGTTTTGTTCCAAGTGGGAAAAAGTGAAATTGTTTTTAAACATTTTAAGGGTGAAGATTATTTCATGAAACTGGTCTCAGTATTCCACTGATCTACCCACCCCTGCTCCCGGGCAGACTGTTTCCTAGGTGGGTGGACTGGAATTGGCCTCCTGAGCCCTGGAAGTATTTACAAAGGATTCAGGGAATAACCGTGGTGTTCAGTGATCTGCTAGACTTGCCAGGAGTTCCCTTTACACATATGGCAGTGAATGTGGGAATGTGCCACCAGTCACTCCCAAGGAGAAACTCTTTCTTTCACACAAGTGTTAATGCACTTCAGTCCTACTCTGCTTTAAAAATAATGAAATGCTTCCTCAGGAAGGCTTTCTCTGAACCCTCTTTTGAATCCCTCTTTTTGTGACTATCCCAATGATTCCCTTGTTCTTCCTAGTGTGTACCATAACTGTCCCTGACTTGTCTGTGGCTGCTCTGCAGTATGAGTCCTGCTCTGTTTTATTTCTGTCTTCCAGCGATTAGCACAGTTCTTGTGCCATAAATATTTGCTGAATCAATAAGCGAATGACATTGACCCAAATCTTCAAAAGTGAGAGCTATAGCTGCCCCCAAAAGTATCACTGTTACTGAATTGTAATAGTTACAATTTGCTTTGTATCTTCTATGTGGCTTATATCACTCGTCTCTAATTATTACAATAACTAATAATCTCTGCCTGAAAAGAGTTACTGTGTCCTTTTTCAGAGGGGAAAATTGAGGCTTATGAAAGTGAAGTGACTTGCCCAAGAGCAAAATAGGCAGTAAGTGATAGAGGCGGGTCAAACCTAGGAATGTTGGGCTGTAACACCCGTCCCATTTCTCCTTCTTTTTGGTTCTTCTGCATCTGCCTGAGCCAAAACAGCTCTGCTCTTTGCATCCTGTCAACAGGCATTTTCACTGAAAAAGGCCTATCGTGTGGCAGAGGGTGATTCCAGCTGGCGTGACCCTCACCTGGCTCCATCACCCAGCCGCCCTCATACTTTCTTCTCCAGACCAACCCAAACATGGTTGGGGAGCTCAGCGGGGAGGGCCCAGCATTCCCCAGTCTGGACAAGTATCTAATCAGCAGGCCTCCTTAGCATATCAATCCAAGACCACTCCAGAGATGGATGCCTGAGCCCAGTTTCTATTTTTAACTGGTGTGAAGGGGAGGAAAAACACAAGCATTAAAAATCAAAGTGCCAGTCAAGAGCTGAGAATACAGGGCAACCCAGGGCAAACCAGTGATCTGTGTCCTTCTTATGTCTCTCTGTTTCTTTCTCTCCTCCTTGATTCAAGTAATCCCTTTCTCCAGAGTCTCAAGGTCCTCCACAAAGAAGCTGATACCATTTATACCAATGCTTCTCACACTTCAACATACATATGACTCAACTGAGCATCTTGCTAAAATGCAGATTCTGATTCAATAGTTCTGGGGTGGGGCCTGAGACTGCTTTCCTAATTCATTCCTGGTTATGACCATACTGTGCATCCCGGTGATATGTTCAGTCGGCTGAAGTGGCTGTTATCTTCTTGACGAGAACATTTCTCTTTCAGTCTTGTCTTTGCCTGGAATAAACGCTTTTGCCCCCAGTTTATGAATGTTCATCTCTCCACCAGCAAGTGGACAAGCAACCCTTGGCATTTGTTCCTTCATTCCCTTTGGCAGCAGGGGAGTCTTCCCTGGCCTAAAGGCAGGAGTCTGAGTTTGAGCAAAACCCTGGAATCATAGAGGAGAGCCCCCTGATGTCCCAGCTGGGGTAAACCTGCCCTCTCCTTCAACAAGACTGGGCAGGCTCTCACAGCAGCTGTTTCCAGCCTCTTTCCCTGCCCAGCCCCTGAGCCATGCATAAATTGGGGACCAAGGTGGCCTTGGTTAATCTCAGCTTTCTGCACAGCCCCAGCTCTCCGAGTTGTCATGCAGGTTGGTGGGGACTAAGCCAGGAGGGTGCCCTGTCCCAGGCACCCCTTTTCTGGCCACCCAAATGTGCTGCTGTGGTGCCCTTTGGGCCCATGAGGACTGCCAGGGCTCTGCTCCCCCAGCTCTCCGTCCGGGAAGATGAGAAGCTGCCGTCACTCCCCTGCTGCCCTGGCCCAGCTGTCAGGACCCCTCAGCAGAGGGCGGGGTGCCAAGCCTTCCCCCTTGCGTGTGGCTTGTTGTCTCTTAGGCTGGCGGGGCTGCTGCGGAGCCAGCCACAGCACACCCAGGGGGCACCTCCACCCAAGAAGGGGAAGGGGGCGGGCTGGCGTCACCCGGTCTTCCCCTGCCCCGTACCCTTCACCGCCTGCCCCTCCCTAGCTCCCTATTTGGCCATCCCCCTAGTTGCCCCCTCCCCTTCCTTACATGGTCTGGGGGGCCCCCGGGCTGATCCTCTCCCCTGCCCTTGGCTCCATGAATGGCCTCGGCGCTCCTCAGTGGTGCGAAGGCGACCAAATAAGGCAAGGTGGCCGACCGGGCCCCCCACCCCTGCCCCCGGCAGCTCCAACTGACCCCGTCCATCAGCGCGCTATAAAGCCGCGCGCCCCGCGCGGGGCACCAGCGCCCGCCACCGCCCGAGCATCCGAGCCGAGCCCGCCCCGCGGACGGTGAGTCAGCGCCGCCCGCCCCGCGCCTGGAGCCGGTGGCCCGCGCCCCCGCCGCTCCATCACTTTTTTTCCCCTTAAGACCAAACTTTTCATTTGGTTCTAACTTCTTTTGTCCTGGGTCTCGGTCTTCACTGGAGAGGGGCGCGTGGAGGGCTAGCCTTGGGTACTGGGTAGCCCCAGTGGGGCTTTTGGGGTCCCTGCTGCCGCGTGCTTTTCCCTCCAGCTGGGGCTCGAGCATGGATCGGGGTGTGGATGGGCCCGAAGTGGCCTCCCGGTTCGGGAGAAGGCGAAAATGTAAAGGGCCGGGGAGGACCTGCTAAGGGGTGACCGTCCCTCTTGCACTGGGGCAGGGGAGGAGCCTCCTGGCCTGGGAGCCTGGGCGGTTCCTCTCCCCTGCTCTGCGGCTTCTTCCCACCCTCCTTTTTCTGCCCCGAGGGGCAGGGCGACGGCAGCGTCCCCCGCCCCCCTCCCCTGCCCGGGGACCCCCATCTGCCCTGTCCCTTCCTCCGGGGACGCGGACGAGGCCAGCTCCGCAGGCACTGAACGTAGGCCGCCTTGCTCTCCTCGATCCGTAGACCCCACGGAAGCTGCGCTAAGATGTGCGACGACGAGGAGACCACCGCCCTGGTGTGCGACAACGGCTCCGGGCTGGTGAAGGCCGGCTTCGCGGGCGACGACGCGCCCCGCGCGGTCTTCCCTTCCATCGTGGGCCGCCCGCGCCACCAGGTAAATTTCCCGCCCCGCACAGCCTGCCCTCACCTGGAGCAGTCCCCAGCCCCACTCCACACCCCTTCCTGCCACCTCTTCAGCCCAGCAATCTAGGAAATGTCTCGCCTGCCCCTCCTGCTGCATGAACTCATTAGGTCAGATGGGAAACGTTGGATTCGCCTCCAATCTGGGCCCAGACAAGCAATACTCACACCCTCCAGCAAACCGGGAAACGTGCAGCACCCCCCACTCCCCCAGTCCACTTCAGGGACACAGCTCTGCCAGGGGTCCAGCTTCCTCCTGTGAAAAGGCAGCAGCTTCTCTTTTCCACTCCTGACCTGCATTTTTAGTCCTCAGTATCTTCTCTAGCTGTTATACATTTCACTTTACTCCTTGGCCTCCCTTTTCAGTCCTGTTCAAAACTCATAATAATACAACATATCCGAACCAACCAGGAGCCAAGCCACATTGCTCCCTCTTGTTCACAGCCAGTTTATAGGGCTCCCAAAATGTAATCCATCTGCTTCCTGGCTGTTGCATTTTTAGAAGCCAGTCGTGACAGAGGCAGTAAAGTGCCATGGTGACAGTGACATACCACCTTGTTTATTAAAAGAAATGCCACGCTCTCTGGCTTTGCCTCAGTGCCTGGCCAGACACGCTGCCAGGGGGGAGAGTGGTATTCCTCAGTGTGGGTGGACCATGGGTACTCCAGGACAGCTCTAGGAAGGCTGGATTTCCCAGACAGGATGGTAATAGCATATCAGTCCATCTTTTTATGTTTACTTGATGAATGTCAAAATCTTTTCTTAGGAGAAATACAGTGTGTCATTAATTCAGTCATTCCACAATGTAGTCATTTATATTCCAGTTGACATAGGTGATGAGCTTAATAATTTAATGAAGGCATTATGGTATTTTAAAAATGAGGTGAGGCTCTGCTTCTTCCGTGAAATAGCTTCATTTCTCCCCATCCCTAGTTATATTCTAAACAATAGCATTATACCTCTTGGGGGTGGGGTGGGGAGAAGGTACAAGATTAACTTTGGATGATATTTCTGAATTGGGGTAAATTCCTATTGTTTATTATTTCTCGTATTCATAAGATGTCACTTGACTTGGGCAGTTAGATAGAAATTAATAAGGCATTGATTATATTCCTGACACGGTGGAAGCTTGATTTTCTCATGACTTTCTTCTTGTAGGGAGTCATGGTGGGTATGGGTCAGAAGGATTCCTACGTAGGTGATGAGGCCCAGAGCAAGCGAGGTATCCTGACTCTCAAGTACCCCATTGAGCACGGCATCATCACCAACTGGGATGACATGGAGAAGATCTGGCACCATACCTTCTACAATGAGCTCCGCGTGGCCCCCGAGGAGCACCCCACTCTGCTCACTGAGGCCCCACTGAACCCCAAGGCCAACCGTGAAAAGATGACCCAGATCATGTTTGAGACCTTCAATGTCCCCGCCATGTATGTGGCCATCCAGGCAGTGCTGTCCCTGTACGCCTCTGGTCGTACCACAGGTGTGTTGGGATTGTGAGATAGTCCCTGATTAATTACATTCCCAAGTCTTTGACCTTACTGGGAATCAGTTTCCCCAGTGAGAAAGGAATGATCCCTTTCCTCACGCTCCCTGGGAAGGTGTCTCTGCTAAGGGAGAGGGGTAACAATAATACCCTGAGGTTGGTTTCAGAGCACACTTATTTCTAAGAATTGAAAGAATACTGAGTTAGATCCTCCCCTTGCCTAAAGTATTAGATGTCACATATTGAGGCTTTGCACAAACTATCAACCTGGAATGCAGCAGTCATTGGTGTGTGTTCACACCATCACAGCCCCTGGGCAAACATCCCTACAGGGTCTGAGTCAAAAAAGAGAAGAACATGTGTAAGTTAGATGAGAGGAAAGAAAAACACGCCTGCTTGCTTGCAAAAGGTGCTAACAGCTGGTAAGAGGGCTGGTCATTTGAAAGTGTCCTGGGAAAATTTTTCTACTACAATATTTAAAAGGGTGAACTGTTGCTGGCTTCAGATTTGGCATCCATTATGCTCATTTTTATTCTTCATGTGTAAGGGATCTAATTTTATCTGGATCCTTGCCCAGCGCTAGTATCTCTTAGCCAGGATTGGAAGTAGGCTTTGACATGGCTAAAGCAGTGGTGTCCTCAGAGATTGACCTTGTTCTTGTCTATTTTCTCTGACAGGCATTGTTCTGGACTCTGGGGATGGCGTAACCCACAACGTCCCCATCTACGAGGGCTATGCTTTGCCCCATGCCATCATGCGTCTGGATCTAGCTGGTCGGGATCTCACTGACTACCTCATGAAGATCCTCACTGAGCGCGGCTACTCCTTTGTCACCACCGGTGAGTGTGTGTGTATCTCATCTGCCATAGTACCCAGCGAACCCACCTACCTCCTCAAGGTTGATTTCACCTTTCAGAGCTTAACTGTGACACCCTTTATTTCTGCAGCTGAACGTGAAATTGTTCGCGATATTAAAGAGAAGTTGTGCTACGTCGCTCTGGATTTTGAGAACGAGATGGCTACGGCTGCTTCTTCCTCCTCCCTGGAGAAGAGCTATGAGCTGCCTGACGGCCAAGTCATCACTATCGGCAATGAACGCTTCCGCTGCCCTGAGAC
>NW_006789313.1:2589360-2597282 GCF_000442215.2 Lipotes vexillifer
GTGAGTTGTAGGGTCTGGTGCAGAAACACCTCTTGGTGGCTCCCAGGGTAAAAGCTATCATAATCAACAATGATTAAGGGGCCCTTGTGTTAAAAGAAGTCATAGCTTGGAGTCCCACACAGGTCAGCCTCAGGTCCCGACGGCTTCTTACAGGGATGGCCATCACCGCTCTGTAGCAATGATATGATAAAGGATGACACACTGGCTTCTTCTCAAAATAAGGAATGAGACAGAGTAGTAACTGAATAATCCATATCTGCAAGGAAGAGATGATGACTCAAGAGTGCTGCCTTATTCTGATATGTTCCATCACCAAGTAGCTGGACGTTACTTTCATCACTCATTATTAAGTGTAACAACAATCCAACTCATAGTAATAACTGGACATTTGTATGTCACCAAACATCTTTCCTAAGGAGTGATTTCCAAGAGGAAGCTTGTCAGGATCTTATTTTAGTCCATAAATAAGAATTGCGGGCTTCCCTGGTGGCGCAGTGGTTGAGAGTCCGCCTGCCGATGCAGGGGATGCGGGTTCGTGCCCCGGTCTGGGAAGATCCCACATGCCGCGGAGCGGCTGGGCCCGTGAGCCGTGGCCGCTGAGCCTGCGCGTCCGGAGCCTGTGCTCCGCAACGGGAGAGGCCACAACAGTGAGAGGCCCGCATACCGCAAAAAAAAAAAAAAAAAAAAAAAAGAATTGCATTAATTTACCGTAAATGTGTGTCTCATCCTTTTCTAATACATCTCCATACTCTGATGGGTACAGCAAGTGTTCCCTCCAAACAGGTGCTAAACACAGTTGTTTGTTTCTTGGCAGTCTGTTGTGGATTTACTGTCTGCACTTTTAAGACACCTGTTCCACAAAACCCTGCAATGTATCTTATAGAGGAACATATGTTTCAGAGACAAATGGTGACAGTTTACCAACATAGAGGGGTACTATTCTCTTCCCTCTACCCTAGCCCCCTGGCCTGAGTGCACTGTGATTTTTCTTTTTTACACTTGTTCCTAGGTATGGAATCTGCTGGCATCCATGAAACAACTTACAACAGCATCATGAAATGTGACATTGATATTCGCAAGGACCTGTATGCCAACAATGTCTTATCTGGAGGTACCACCATGTACCCTGGTATTGCTGATCGCATGCAAAAGGAAATCACTGCCCTGGCTCCCAGCACCATGAAGATCAAGGTAAAGAACCTCTGTGAGTGGGGGAAGTGAAGCAGGTCTCCGTATTCCAAGCAGAATTCCTAACTCCTTTCCCCTCACCGCTTAGCTTCCCGTTTCCCATAAACTTTTAGCTTTTCTAACACTTTTCCTGATTTTTCTAGCACTTTTCCCAAGATAGGAGACTTGGAAACACTTTCAAGCAGTGGATAAAAATAAATCTTTGAAGGAAAAAAAATATCTAAATCTTTGAACACATTTTAAAAGACCCCAGCTTTCGGGCTAGCCTCTACCATGCACGTAGCTTATTGCCACATTATATTCTGTTTCAGAGAAGTGGGAAAGTTCTATTTTATAACGACTTTGATAATGGAAATGACAAAACAGAGGAAATGCATTAAACTTGACTCAGCCATATTCATTTGTGGGAATGAAGTGTCACATTACAGTGAATTGATCACCAATATACTTTCTGTGAGTCTCTTCAACATGCGCTCTGTTGCTCGGAACTTCTGAGTTCACTGGTGGTTTTTGATTTATTTCTGCAGATTATTGCTCCCCCTGAGCGTAAGTACTCTGTCTGGATTGGGGGCTCCATCCTGGCCTCCCTGTCCACCTTCCAGCAGATGTGGATTAGCAAGCAAGAGTATGATGAGGCGGGACCATCCATTGTCCACCGCAAATGCTTCTAAGGTGCCTTCTCTCTTAGTCCTACCTTATGTTCAGGATGACGGTATGATGCTTCTTGGAGTCTTCTGAACCACCCTCCCTCATCTCTCATCAATCATTGTACAGTTTGTTTACACACGTGCAATTTATTTGTGCTTCTAATATTTATTGCTTTATAAATAAACCAGACCAGGACTTGCAACCTACAAAAGCAAACCTCTCATTTCTTTTTGGGGTTTGGGCTTTGGGGTAGGAGTAGGATGGGGCCAGTGTTTGTGTACTCAGTCTGTGAACTCGTATATTGGCGGCCTTGACACCAGGAGCATTGTAATATCACAGCACCGCAAAGTTCATCAGATGAATTAGTGTGACTTTTAGCTGGGAGTTACAATATTAAATTTTGATTTTACCCTTTGGGACAGAATCATGAAGATATTTCATATCTGAAAAGCAGATTAGGTTTAGCTCCACATAAGCAAGAAACAGAATTGGAGAACACAATTCTCTAAGATTAGTTTCTATGATAACACTGAAAATTGTTGTTTTAGCACATGTTCCAGTTGTTTTTGTGACTTTGCAGAAACCACCTAGATATTGGTAATGAGAAAGTCAAAGATTATCTTAAACAGATTAGTTTCAATTCTCAATTCTCGGTCTCTTCAGTTATCTTCCTGAGGGCCATGCATGTTAACGGTGAAACACGGAGGCCCGCTGACAGATAAGCCCAGCCATGTCCCATTCCAAATATTCCCTAAATAAATCAAGACCACTGGGCATGTTCAAAACAAATGTGAGAAAACAGGCACCAGATACCTTTGCCTAATCAGTGACTAACTTCTGGGACAGACGTCTTCAGTCTCTTCAGTTCTTTGAAATCCTGGGATCTTGGGTCGAATGGAGTGAAGTCTATAAAATCCTGAGGAGTTAAGGGGAGCAGAAAGCCATAATATTCCCTTTACTCCGTTGCTGGGCTCTTTGCAAAGTATGCTGGGGATAGTGCTGCACCCAAAAGAATCTATTGTGCTCTGTCCTTGAGGGGTTCACATACACACTACTCATAAACCCCCAGTGTATGTGGTCTGGGAGGCTACAAGGAGATGGACATATGAGACTGGGTCTTGAAGAATGTTTAAGAATTGGAGAGGTAAGAAGAGCAGGGAGGAAATCTCAGCAGAAGGCAACGGGGCAGAAGCCATCGTACAAAGCACAGGGCAGGCTGGTGGGAGCTGATGAATTTTAGGAAATCAGTTTGGAAAGGTAGATTTCAACCTGATTGCAGAAGCTTTAAAATTTTTCACTTTCAAATTAATTGTCCATGAACCATTTGACCATTTGAATGGACCTAATTAAACTTTTATCTGTTGATGAGGGAATCAAGACACAGAGAGATTAAGCAATGGGTGCCATGTTATACAGTTTGTTTGTGGAATACCCAAGGCAGTCAGGAACCCAGATTTTTTGACATCTAATCTAATGGTGCTTCTAAAACAATCTTTCCTAACTTAGTCATAGTTATCAAGAGTAAGCACATTCTATCACACACCGTTTGGAGAGTCTGGGTTCAAAATCTGCAGTACTTTAAGCTCATCAGACAGCTTTAATAAGTTGCCAATGTCATTATCATTCAAGGTAGTAATTGTGTCCTATGTTCGTTCATTCATAAGACATCTCTTGATCCCTGATTCTGGGCCAGGCACAGTAATAGGTGTCCGGGACACAAAGATGGAGCAGAGCATATTTTCTGTGCTTACAGAGTTCAGAGTTTAGAGTTCCATACTGAGCACATCTGAATGGAAGTCTTTCTCTGCATTAAGGGTTTAAAACTAAATTAATTTAGTGACATTTATGTTAGATACGATAAACTTTATTGGAGATTTTCCTTTTTTCCTGCAACTATTTCTTGTAGCACAGATAGATTGATTTAAAAGCTAGGTATCAGGGGCTGCCCTGGTGGCGCAGTGGTTGAGAGTCCGCCTGCCGATGCAGGGGACACGGGTTCGTGCCCCGGTCCGGGAGGATCCCACCGCGGAGCTGCTGGACCCGTGAGCCATGGCCACTGAGCCTGCGCGTCCGGAGCCTGTGCTCCGCAACGGGATAGGCCACAATAGTGAGAGGCCTGCGTACCGCAAAAACAGCAACAACAAAAAAAAATTAAAAATAAAAAAAATAAAAGCTAGGTATCAGGACTTCCCTGGTGGCACAGTGGTTAAGAATCCACCTGCCAATGCAGGGGACACAGGTTCAAGCCCTGGTCCGGGAAGATCCCACATTATGTGGAGCAACAAAGCCCGTGCACCACAACTACTGAGCCAGCACTCTACAGCCCATGAGACACAACTACTGAGCCCACGTGCCACAACTACTGAAGCCTGCACGCCTAGAGCCCATGCTGTGCAACAAGAGAAGCCACCACAATGAGAAGCCCACGCACCACAACGAAGAGTAGCCCCAGCTCACTGCAACTAGAGGAAGCCCGCGTGCACCAATGAAGACCCAACGCAGCCAAAAAAATATATTAATTAATTAATTAATTTAAAAAATAATAAGAATAATTTTAAAAAGCTAAGTATCAGCCAGAGACAGATTTGGAGCATATATGGGGAAATGTGATTTGGCCAGTCTCTGTGTCTCTTTTTTTCTCACTTCTCAAACTGAGTATGTTAAGTATTATGAATTTTATCCTCTAAATACATTAGGAATACTAGAGGTTTAGAGAGCTGGCTTGGGTATCACCTGTGGTTCTTTCTATGTGTCAATGTAAATAGAATGGGTATTGCTGTCTCTACTTAAAAGGAGAAGTTTTGGAATCAGCTTCTGATATTTGTATCAGAAGTGGTAAGCACACAGGTTCTCATTGAATTCTGAGGTTTTCTCATCTCTGCTTGATGACAGTGTGTAAGATATTAGAACAACTGACTCGTAATAATTGTGCTTAAGAAAGGTATTGAGGCAATAGGGTTTTCTTAAGGCCACCTTCACATTGTATAAAGTAATTGAGATGTCTACAGTCAATAGATCTTTAGTTAAGATGCAATGTAATGAACCTATATAGATCATGATATTTTTCTCAATTTATAATGAAAAGAGTACTTTTATTAATTTCTAACACCCCCACACACTATTTCTTTATTTTCCTTAACAATGCTCACTTCTTGGCAATGGTTATCATGTAGATGTATTTAAATAATTAAGAGAGTAGAGTTAGAGAGAAAAGGAAAATAACTGAAGAAAATGGACTATTTAGAGGGGTAGGATTGGTTTACTATACCCAGGGCCTAAAACAATGTCACTGGGCTTTCTCTCCATTTCTTCTACAAAATCTGTTACGGACTGAATTAGGTCCTCCCAAAATTCGTAAGTTGAAACCCTAACACCCTAATGTGACTGTATTTGGAGATAGGGCCTTTAAGGAGTCATTAAGGTTAAATGAGGTCATAAAGGTGGGGCCCTAATCCAACAGGACAGGTGTTCTTATAAGAAGAAGAGATACCTGGACTGTTTCCATACAGAGGAAAGGGCAGGTGAGGACACAGCAAGAAGGTGACTGTCTGCAAGCCAGGTAGAGAGGCCTCACCAGAACCAACCCTGCTAGCACCTTGATCTTGGATTTCTAGCCTCCAAAACAGGGAGGAAACATATTTCTATTGTTTAAGCCACCCAGTCTGTGCTATTAAGTTATGGCAGCCCAAGCAGACTAACACAAGATTTTTCCATGTATTGGATATGATGGTCCAAGATTCATGGTCTGAATTTATCAGCCTCTGGAACAAAAGTGTATCTTTCCATATAGTTCTGACAAAAATTCCAGGGAGCCTCAGTCTGGCCAGGCTTGAGGACTGAGTCATACCATTCCCACCATAGAAACCGATCAATATTATTGAGCAGGGGATGGGTAATTCTCCAAAGGAAGGGAACAAAACAGCATAAACATTATTCCCAATGGTCTAAAGCAGGAGAAAAATCACAGCAGTTTGTAGTGGAGGGACCGATTGCTGGAGAGCTCGAACTTCCAGTTCAAGAGTTTTATTTGATTAAACAGGCCTTGAGAAA
Organism: Lipotes vexillifer; assembly: GCF_000442215.2. Taxonomy (NCBI): domain Eukaryota; kingdom Metazoa; phylum Chordata; class Mammalia; order Artiodactyla; family Lipotidae; genus Lipotes; species Lipotes vexillifer. Next base: position 2,595,247 of record NW_006789313.1, read on the forward strand.
GACTTGAGAAGAGCAATGACTTCACCCAAACAAACCTGGGAGCAAGACTAAGAAGCTTTGGATGGTGATATGTGTGACTGATCAGATGCTCTCCAGACTCCACTGTGGCCCGGAGATCCAGAAACCCAACAATCTCTATATGACCAGATTAGCCATGTGTTGAAAAGGAAATAAGAAGTCAGATTCACTTTATTAATTAAATGATACAAATACTATAAATATTTCCTAGGAACTAATAGGTAGTGAAGAAATTTCGAGTCTTTTAGGCCTAAAATAGCAAAAATTATAGCAAAAGTCTATATTCAACTTGAGGTCTTCCAGGCTAATAATAAAAGGAATCTCTCCTTCAGGCAGAACTTGGCTGTTGCTATGGCAACCAAGCTCACACTAGGAAGATAGGGGGAAAAACTCTTGGGGAGAATGTAAAAGCATACCTCTGGTATACTCATGCTAGAAGATGTTCCTTGCAGTTCACTCATCAGCTCTGCATGCACTAGATGTAAGCAAGGTTGACTAGGAGGATAAAGAACTTCCATGTAAGCGTAGCTGAGTCCTCGTGATTCTGGGCCCTCTCTTCTGCCCAGGAAAGCCAGCCAAGTCAGGTGAGATGTAAGCAGGGGTGGTCTGCACGTCCTTTACGTGCATTCCTCAAGAGCAGACTATGCTAATTAAGATATTAGTTACCTAATCTATGTTCCTGGGGAAAAGTTAGAACTTATTTTCCCACTAGAGAGCATATTCATAATTTAACAATAATTTTCCTGTATATGTGTAGTTTTTTATACTAACCTGAAGGACTAACGTTGCATGGGCTTTCAGTCAAAAAGATCCTAGAGTGCAAATCCTAGTTCTGCCATTGACTAGTTGAGTGGACCTTAAGTAAATTAATTACTTAGCCTCTCTGAACCTCAAAACAGAGGGGCTAACTAAAATCGTGGTCTGAGAGTTGTGAGAATGTGATGATATCATGCATTTAAGACACTAAGCACAGGGCACAGCACAAGGGCATTTGTGCTCCAGATGAACAACAAGAAAGTTTACTTTCCTTCCCTCCCCGTTTCGTCCTCTCTAGCATGGACTTTGGAGGCTGGGTTGGGTGGGTAGAGGGGGAGGTGAGCTGTAAATATCTCTTCACAATGCAGTGGTGTTTCTATAGATCCTGAGTTTTTCTGGAGCCAAAGAATCAGAATACGAAAAATGAAGGACTAGAAAGCACAGGAGGGAGAAAACAGTTAAAGCAGATTCGTATAAGGAAATGAAGGAAGGCAAAGAGGAAACCAAGTCTCTTCCCTGGAGACTTGGAAGACAAATTAAAGAGAGATGTGGCCTGGGCAGGAGTAGCAGAGGCTGTGTGTGTGTGTACATGCAGGTGTGTGTGCTCCCACACAGAACACAGGTGAAAGCAATCAACAGAGAGCCAGGCTGTTGGCTGTGTGAAGGGGATTTCCTTTCTGTTCTTCTGTGCTCTTCAACTCCCAGCACCCTCGTCACCCCTTCTTCTCGTCCCCGTTCAAGAGCCTGGTTTTCCACTCTTTGCATCAGTAGAATCAGCATAGATAGACAAACAGATGCACAGCTGTTTCATGAAAAGTTGACCTGAGAGAATTTGGTCCCACAAGCCCCGTCTTCCAGGCAACCCCTTTTGTGCCAGCTAGACCCATGCAGGAGTGAGCACTTAGAGAGGAACTTTGTCCCCATCGCACCCCCACTCAGCTTGCTGGCTCCACGCCCTGTTTCAGCCTCACCAAGTTTCTCTTGTCTTCTTTCGGGCCTTGGGTTCTACGTTCTTTGGTCCCAGCTTCTGGTCAGGAACAGAAGCTCCCTTAAACCAGCTCAGGTTAGGAAGGGAGTTTATTAAAAATATAGAGAGGAGGGCTTCCCTGGTGGTGCAGTGGTTGAGAGTCCGCCTGCCGATGCAGGGGACACGGGTTCGTGCCCCGGTCCGGGAAGATCCCGCATGCCGCGGAGCGGCTGGGCCCGTGAGCCATGGCCGCTGAGCCTGTGCGTCCGGAGCCTGTGCTCCGCAATGGGAGAGG
>NW_006789313.1:2597844-2600279 GCF_000442215.2 Lipotes vexillifer
CCCCCCAAAAAAAAAAAAAAAAAAAAAAATATATATATATATATATATATATATATAGAGAGAGAGAGAGAGAGAGAGAGAGAGAGAGGAGCTCCTAGAACCTGAGGACATAAAATAGGGCAGGACATCATAGGGAATGGGAACTTAGAACTAGAAAGTCATCAGGAGCTGAGGGCATTCTCTAGCCCTTCAGCGGCCTTTCTCCATGAAACTGACCTATGTTTCACACAACTCCTCCCAAAGGAATGACCCTCAACAGACAGGTGTGTTTCATGCATGACTCTCAAGACTAATGGGATGAGGAGGATAGATCTGACATGAGGACTTGGACATTTAAGGGCCAGCAACCAATCAGACATTTTTTTCCCTCTCTAGTTTGAAGAGGCACAGACAGGGCTGTTAGTTGTTTGTGGTTTTCAGAACTGACACAGAGCAGGTGGTGGCCAAGATGGGCTGAGAAAACTAAAACCTGCAGAGAGGAGTGAGAAAACGGAGCGGTTACAGCTCAGGAAACAAACACGACTGCTTAAACACACCTCTTGTGTTTAGGGATTGTGGGTAGGGATGTGTGTATGCGTAAGGCAGTTTCTTTATTGTGGTGGAGTTTGGGTGGAAAAACACCCCACAGAGGAAGGAATAAAAGAGTTCAGTGAAAGGAGATTCTGGTGGAGAGGAGAATTCTGCTTAGATCAGGCTGTCTGGAAAAACCTCTTTGAAAAGGTAACATTAAATCTGAGACCTGACGAGTGGAAAAAGCAGGCAGTGAAAATAGCACCTGCAAAGACCCGAATGTAGGAGAGTCTATCATGTTCAAAGACGTGAGAGGACCCAAGTGGATGGACAGTGATGGGGGGCTGAGGGGGAGTAGAGTACGTGATTCTGGAGAGGTGGTCAGAACAGCCATTATACAGGGCCTTTAGACAGTGATGAAAGTTTAGATTCTAAGTATAACAGAGTGATGCTAAAGGGTTTAAAGCATGGAAATATAAAACATATATTTAAAAAACTCATTCTAGGTACAGTGTGGAAACTGGATTGGAGAAGCAAGAGCGGAGGCAAGTAGATCACCGGGAGGCTCTTCCACTGTTGTAGGTGGGAGACCCTGGGGCTCGGACCTGGGGGAAGCTGTGAAGATGGAGCGCAGTGTGGACATGGTCTAGATGGGTCTCATAAGCAGCAAAGACAGGGTGTGCTGGTGGTCCGGAGCGGGCCAGGCAAGAAGAGGGCAGGACCACGGAGGCTGCCCAGGCTGCCAGCTTGAGCGGACCATGTGTTTTCAAGGAAATGAAAATTTCAAGGTAATCCAAATGCAGCTTCAGTCCAACATTGGAGAGGAAGATTTTGCTCTCTCAAACCTCAAAAATGGGGTTTGCTCTGGGTCTTGGAAAGTGTTTTCTGGGAGAAAGGGAGGGAGACTGAATGAGCAGAAGTGGTTTGGGGGACAGGGAGGCGGTGGGCAGAGCTGACTAGAGCAGGGAGTGTGTGTTGGGATACAGCAGTCAGGAGGATTGGGACCCTGTAGGGTGAGGGCCAGAGCATGGGTTTAGAAGACACAGGTGGGCTGTGTTCTTGCCTATAAAACACAAATGATGATAGAACTGCCCTTTGAAGTTGCTGTGAGGATTAAATGGGATAAAGTTGATACTAGCCTCAGGCCTTGACACATAGTGGAACATAAATTAATGCTCGATAATCGTTGTTATTAATATTATACTTATACATATTTATATATAGCATATATAATTTATATTATACATTAAACACACGGGTGTGTGTGTATTGTGAAAGAATCGAAAGACGGATGTAGGAATTCGGATGATATGAAAGAGTATGCGTTTAGTGATGACATTTCCTGAGATGTGGTTCATTCAATGATATTTGAGGAAGGTGACTTCTGGCATCTGGGTCCAGAATGGTTTAGTGAGCAGAGATCCTTACTGAACGACCCACTAGTCCAAGAGCAACTAGAGAACGTAGGGAGCACATACTCCAAAGGCTGTGACGGTGGAGCTAGATTCTCCTTCATCTGTCAAAGGAGTTACTGACCTAGATAGCTTCAAGAAGTCAGGAAAAGTATGGCTTCATGATATAGGGTTTAAAGTGTTTGATTAATAATCACCATGGCCTTGCATTACATGGACTGTTAAGAAAAGCTAAATTGGCTTCTTGAATTCTCAGTGTAGGAAGCACTTTTTATATCACTTTGAGCCTCCTCTCAAGTTGAAGGAATTTATTTTAAAACTGTTTAAATCCTACAGCAAGGGGTGGACGTATTCTCTTTCATACCCATTACCCAGGAGCATCAATTCCATTGTGTTATAATAACTGGTTTGATTTTAATACATAAAAGGAAGCTCCATCACTGAAATACGGTATGAGGATTCCAGTTTTCAAAAAGAAAACTGTAGGTTGGTAGGGATAAGGGATTCAGCAGG
>NW_006789313.1:2600636-2615471 GCF_000442215.2 Lipotes vexillifer
AGCAGGAAGAATTTGATGAGTGTTTACTCCAAATATAAATCTTAATTGGGAGGATATAAAATATAAAATATGTATTCAAACTCTAAGAGAATGAAGTATGATACAAGGAATCAAAAATCTACTACAGGGGGCTTCCCTGGTGGCGCAGTGGTTGGGAGTCCGCCTGCCGATGCAGGGGACGCGGGTTCGTGCCCCGGTCCGGGAGGATCCCACATGCCGTGGAGCGGCTGGGCCCGTGAGCCATGGCCGATGGGCATGCGCGTCCGGAGCCTGTGCTCCGCAACGGGAGAGGCCACAACACCGAGAGGCCCGCGAACAGCGAAAAGAAATCTACTACAGGGACTTCCCTGATGGTCCATAGTTAACAATCCACCTTCTAATGCAGGATTCGACACGGATTCGATCCCTGGTCAGGGAACTAAGGTCCCACATGCCGCGGGGCAGCTAAGCCTGCGCACCTCAACTACTGAGCCTGTGAGCTCTAGAGCCCATGCGCCACAACTAGAGAGAAGCCTGCATGAAGTGTCCGCACACCACAAGGAAAGATCTCACATGCCACAAGGAAAGATCTGGCATGCCGCAATGAACATCCCCGAGGGCCGCAACTTAGACCCGACACAGCGAAAGAAAGAAAGAAAGAAAGAAAGAAAGAAAGAAAGAAAGAAAGGAAGGAAGAAAAGAAAGAAAGAAAAAAAGATTTTTTAAAAAATCTACTACAGTGTTCACATGTTGAATTGAAGCCTCCATCAGCCTGGGTCCCCACAGGATTAGAATGAGCGGCGCCCCCTGCAGACAGAAAGCATGAGTGAGAAATAAACTGTTAAAGTAAACCACTGAGATTGTGTTTGGTACAACTGCATAACTTAGCCTGTTCTGACTGTTATCACCAGCTTTTCACTCACCTCTCCAGGATTCCACTTTGCTCTGGGGCTCTGAGGTGATTTCATGCCGGCTGAATAATACATTTCGAATAATAAATGTAATCCAGGACTTTTGTTATTTCAGTAGGGACGTTTGTTCAGGGTGTTCAAAATGCCACCCTGTCAGAAATGGAAGTTTAGTATTGGGTAATTTTACTCCATTTTTGGAGGGGAGGGCATGGAATTTTGTTTTTCTTTGGTGTGTGAATGAAATAGAAAATCTATCTGAAGTTATTCTAGATACATCTTGTTGGTTCAACATGTGAGTAGGATGCTAAGAAGGTAAAAATGAAGGGTTTCATCCAGGTTACTTTGTTTTAGTCTATGTTTAAAGTTTGCACCTGAACTGGTCTCATCATGGAATTATATTACCTAATTTTTTAAAGCTTCAAGATATAATTCACATATACAATTCACTCATTTAGAGAATACAATTCAACTGTTTTTTAGTAGATTCATAGATAAGTGCCACCATCGCACAGTCAATTTTAGAACATTTTCATCACTTTAAAAAGAAGCCTCAGTCCTAAAAAGAAAAGGAAAGAAAAGAAAAAGCCTCAGACCCTTTAGCTCTTACTCCTTTGTTCCCCCCCATGGAAGGAGTTGGTGGGATGATCTGATTGCATATACTATCTCTCCAGAGAAGAGTAAAATTGGGATTTTTGTCTTAATAAAATCCTCTATTGCAAGAAACATAAAGAGAACAATCAGAGCCTTTGCTCATGTGATTACTTCTGCATCAGCCTCTTACCTCCTCGCAGCTGAGAACCTTAGAAGCCTTCTTGAGATACTCATCTCAGTTGGACTCCTACCTCACTTCCACTCTTGGTTTGTTTATTTCATATCCTATATTATATTACCTCTTCTTTCAACTTAACTTGATTGATGTGTAATTTAAATACAATAAAATGTGCCCATTTTAAGCATGCAATTCAATGAGTTTTGACAAATACATAAACCCAGTAACCATCACCCCAATCAAACTATAGCACATTCCACCATCACCCTCCAAATTCCCTCCTGCTTCTCCAGATTTAACCCTCTCCGCCTAAACTCCAGACAACACTTTTTGTCATTATAGATTAGTTTTCTCTATCCTCAAACTTTATAATAATCATAAGTTAAATTGTTCGCTTATCTCTTTCTTCTCTGTTTCTACTAGACTTTTTTTTTTTAAACCTTGATTTTCTAGCACAGAGAGTCTAGCACCGGGCCAAACAGTGTCAGAAGGGATAAATCCCCAATCATTCTATTTATCAGCTTTAACTTAAAAAATTGAAGCATCTAAATATTTGATTGTAAGAGTGAGGAGTTTATTACGAGGGTTAATAAACAGGAGAAGGCTTTTATTCATCTTTTTTGCTTTCTTGCCTTCCCTGCCCCCACCTTTTTCATCACAACAATGTCAAAGGTAGCCTTGAATGGGAGAGAAAGCTGTGTTAGGAGTCACGTTCCTTTGCCTTTGGGCAAAATGTGTTACCGTTTTGAATGAACAGGTAGGAAGAGTCTCATTCTTTTGTTTTGTGGCTTTCAACTTTGAGCTTTCAGCTTCCTTGACGAAGACATTTTTAAAGGCATCTTGCAAATCTATGCCCTTGATAACAAGATATGAGATCAACTCAAACCATATCTCTACTTCTGAAAAATACCCGAGACTTGTGTTCTACCAACAATATCATAGCAGTTCTGTTAATTTTTGACAAGCTATTTCTCTCACTTAATGTAATCAAACTTCAAATCACATACCTGCAAACTGGCCTTTCTCATCCACGCACAGGAGAGGAAGGGGTCGTGTTCAGCATCTCTTCCTTGTAGATGCAGGAGCTGAGGTACAGAGACCCTTCTACGGCTGCTTTTCCCTGCTTCCTTTGTGTGCATTCATTTCCACTTTGGCAGTGTGTGCATCCTTCAGCCCAAGTTCTAAATCTCTTTCTCTCTCACTATCTAGGACACATGAGAATTAACCTACTCATGTAGATTACAGGGCCCCAGCCCTCATTAACCTTAATATTGAAAGAAATACAGCTTTTACGGCAGGAGAAGCAGAAATGCCCTCCCTCTCAGCACAAATAGCGACATTGGCATGAGCTGAGTAGATGGGCTTTTTAGGAGGTCGTTCATCCAATACTAACATCTGCTTCCAGTCAATGACAATTTCACACGGGTTATATTCCTGGATTTGTGGGCCCCTTCATACAGTATTGTAAAATTGCATTCCTGAGGTTATTTTAGAGTAGATCAAGGTACTGTCTAGTCTGTATTTTCTTCATGTCCTTTGAATTAATGACTCCATCCTGAAATTCTCATCTTCCTGCCCAGTGGGTACTCAATACTACTTGTTGAAGGACTGAACAGCTGACATTTCTCTCTTAAATGCTGTAGTCAACGTACACTTGACCTCCTTTTTTCCAGACATCAGGTGCTCTGTCTGTTCCCTGCTTGCCGGGCCTGACTTTTGCTTTAATGGGATTTAAGTACTGAGCAAATCTCAGCCATGTCCTCATTCCTCCTCTTTGGAAGATGTTGCTTTTGTCGATGACGCTGAGTTTGGGGAGGACAGTCACCATTTGGGGATGGAGAAGGGGGAAGAGAGGACAGGATATAAATTCATAACCAGGGCAAGTTAGAGGAATGCTGAAGACAGACTTGAACCTCAGAGAAGGCAAAACCAGGAAACAGGTGGGAAGAAAAGCTGCTCAGAGAAGCCCAGGCCATGACCTCTAGCTGGCTGTACAATATCTAGAATCAAACCTGTGTAAGAAAAGTTGGGCAATGGGCCTAGGTACAAAGAAGTGGTAGCTTATGAAACTCCCTCATTTTGCTAAGCTTGATGACACCCCTTTGCCAGATGAGGGTCAGGCTTTTCCAAGAAGTCTAGGCAAATTTTTATTTATTGTCTTCCATCACTCCCAAAGTAGTCACTACTCTTCTCTTGATTCAGGACAACAGGAAAATATTTAATTGCCCACCAGATGATCTGACACCATTTAGAACTGTGTTTTTCAAGCTGTGGATCATGACCCATTAATTGAGTTTTGAATCAGTTGAGTAGGTTTCGACTAGTATTAAAACAAAAGCAAAAACAAAAAGACAAAAAAACAAAAAACCCAAGCAGGACAGAGAATAGAAAATATCAAAGTATACTGTATGTAGTGAGGGTAAATAATGTTTTGTGGAGCTCTGTTTAGTCTCTATGTATATGCACTAGGTTGCAACATGAAATTTTTTTTGTGGATCATGGTGAAAAAAAGTTTACCACCGGTTTACAATGATCAATTTTCAGATATTATTAAAAAACTTTTTATGAGGAAAAATTTCAAATATACATAAAATAGCAACAGTAGTGAGACAGACCCTGTGTATCCTCATCTAGTTTCCAAATTGTCTTTTGTATGTAGTACAATCCTATTTATTTCCTTCACTAATTTATTTTTATTTCTTTTCTCCATTCCTACCAGATGCAGGGGATACTTCAGGTAGAATTGAAGTAATCCTTCCTAATGGGTTGAGTTGTGAACATTTCAGGTCAATTGAGAGTCTTCCTGAGAGGCTACAGGAAACTACTGGGAAAAACAAGTTTGGAAGAAAAACTTAGGCAAATCTCACAGATGCTGCTTGCACTCCAGGCTCTATGTCTTTCTGGAAGAGTCAGTCATTTCACCTGGTTTAGTTCAAAGTTCCCCTTTTACCCCATGCCCCTTACAGAATAGAGAAACGTAGAGCTGGGTGGGATGTGAGAACACTCAGTCCAGCTTTTTGTTTTACAGATGAAGAAACTGAACTCTCTAGGAGTGGGAACTGGGTTACCCAAGAGAGCCTCTCATCTAATACCTCTCTCACATCCCCCATCTGATTTCAGGAGCCATGTATATTTTGGATGCAATGAAAAGTTTTTTTTTTATACTCAGCCTTACTCCCCTTCTCTGTTTTTCCTAGAGTCTCCTGAAATGGGTGCCTGTTTTTCTAATCCATGAGTTTGCATTTTTTATACATTTACCAACTATCCACATAGCTACTAAATATCCATGTAGAAAATATAGGTTGTTGCTTCCTGTGTTTAACATTTATACAAATGGAGTTATAGTCTACTTACTATGCAGCATCTTGCTTTTTTCATTCAATATTTAGTTTTGGAGATCTATCCTTGTTGATATATATAGATCAATTTCATTCATTTTTCACTTCTAGGTATTATGCCATCAAATGAATAAATCACATTTTGATACTTCTATCATTGAATTTTGTGTTTTTTATTTTCATGCTTTTTCTTTTGCTTCCTTTCCTTCCTTTACTGACCGTTATGGACTGAATGTTTGTATCCCCCCAGAATTCATATGTTGAAGCCCTAAACCTCACTGTGATGGAGGTTGGGCCTTTGTGAGTAATTAGGGTTAGACGGGCTCATGAGGGTGGGACCCTTGGGATGGGATTAGTGCCCTTACCAGAAGAGACACCAGAGAGCTTGCTTTCTCTCTTTCTTCTCCATCTGAGGACATAGCAAGAAGGTGGACATCTGCAATTCCTGCAATGCAGGAAAAGACCCCTCACTAGCAATCAGCCGGCATTTTGATCTTGGACTTCCAAAAACTGTGAGAAAATACATTTCTGTTGTTTAAGCCACCTAGTCTATGGTACTTTGTTGTGGCAGTTTGAGCAGACTAAGACATTGACCTCTATTGAATTGATGTTTTCTCTAGTAGTTTTCTTCTCTACTAGCCTGGAAGTTTTACATTCCATTTCTACTCTTTTTTTATTTGCTCTAAAGCTTTCAATACACATTTAACTAAGCACAATCTAAAATTAATATATATGTTCCTCCTGTTATAGTTGCCTACATTAAGTATCTACAGCAGATACTTCTATAAACGAGACTGTCTTTCTTTTTCATACTTTTTTCTCACATCCCACTCTGGGTTTAATTTCTTTCTCGATTGATAGTTCTTCATAATTCTTTCAGTGAAGATCTGTGCATAGGAAATGCCTTCATTCTTTGTCTGAAAAAAATATTTTCCTCTCCATCATTAATATAGTTGGGTATATAGGCATAGAAAAATAACTGCAAGGCAGTGATTATATCTGAATGGGAAAACCACTGGTAGTTTCTTTTAGTTACTTGCATGTTCTAATTTTTCTATGCTGGTTATTATTTGTGCAATTTCCCAAAAGTTAAAAAATTCACAACAAAATGCAGTAAGAGACAAAATACTTTGATCACCGGCTCATCAAATCAGTGCCAAATCTTCATGTATTCTGATCCTGTTTCTGTAAGATTTTCTTCAGGAGAACCATTGAAGGTGATGCTGTTGCCATGGCATCATACAAGTAATCCCCTTAGATATGAAAATGGAGGAGTCTCATCATTCTAGGCTCAGGTTTCAGCTGTTCTGGGCAGCTTTTATTTGTGCACCTTCAATGCAAATGTGCTTTTAATCCTGCTTTCTACTTGACATTAGAAATTCTTCTTTACAGTGATGGAATGCAATGTCTGTCTTCATGCAAGACTTGAAGCTGGAGTGTGAAAGAATCATAGCCAGCACCCACTGTACCTGGGAAGTGTGGCTACATCCCCTCTCAGTTTTCAAAGCTGATTTTTTTTTTTAATGCAAATGATGCTCCAGTTGGCCTTGACAGCAGCATCTGTGCATGAGATGGAAATCCAGAGCATAATCCAGGTACCCTCCAAAGTCACCAAATTTCAAAGGACAGCAGTGAAAATTAGATAGAGAGAGAGAGAGAGAGAGAGAGAGAGAGTGAGAGAGAAAGAGAGATCACAGGCAGTGACACTGAGCTAACATCATTTTCAGGGAGCTGGTTAGCTGGAGAAATCTGAATTCTTTTCATGCAGAACTTCAGTCACTCAATTAGTCCACACTGCTATTTTATTTTTAGCAGATTATGTTTGGATTCTTGTTTTCTCTTGGGTTTAGGTTTAAAAAAAATGGTTTTTTCCTGCCTCCTATCACACTGCATCCTGCGGATTAAATAGGCTCCAAATTAGCTTCTCCTCATATTTGTAGTCAGTAGATTTATGTAATGAGAAAAAAAAACCACTAGACATAAAAACCCATTTAGTAACATGCATGTGCAAACTGGCCATGAGGGATTCAACAGAATGCAGATATTTTACCTGGTATTCAGTATACATACAGCTTTCCGGGTTCCCTTAATGGAGAATACCAGTGAATGCTTCAGCATGAAAAATAAAATTGTGGGACCTCCACATAACAGATGGAGGTCTACATGCATGTACTCTCATTTACTCTCATTCCCTTCAGAAGTCTCACTAATCAGACAGTAAAAGGATTTTAAGAAGGCATAATCTATAAAGGCAAAGAGAATAGAAAACTGGAAAGTAGATAGACAAGTGATAATTATTAAGTTCAGCTGTAGAAAAAGCTAAGCAGCAACTATTTTATTCAGCAGAAACCCACCTCTGCCCCCAAATAAAGATTTAAGAACTGCTCATGAAGAGGAGGTAAGAATGTAGCTAAAATCAGGATGATTGTTTAAAAATATATTTAAGAAGAAATTAAAATTCTATATTTCCTTTCCCATTCCATATAGCCAAGTAACTGCTTTTCCTTCACCCTGGCAGAAAACTGGATGTTTAGCCTCTGGAGGGGGGCCTCTGGATTGGGGGAACAGTGGCCATAGTTGATGCTGGGGAGACAGTATTGTCAACAGAGTGGTTAAGTGACCTCTGCCCACTGACTGTTAAAACCACCAGCCCACCACTCCTGGCTTTTATCCCCACCAGGCAGGAGGCTGGTAGATTCTTATCTGCAGAACTGACCTGCCCAAGAGAAAGATTAAAAACAAACAACAAAAAACAAAACCATCAGGGATTTCCTAGCTAACTGGTCCAATGAGATACTCTATACCAGGATTTCTCAACCAAAACCACTGACACTTTGGGCAGGGTAACTTTTTGTTGTGGGGTTGTCCTGTGCAATGTAGGATGTTTAGCAGCATCCCTGCCCTCTATGCACTAGATGCCAGCAGCACTGCTCTACACTGAAGCCCACGGTCAGCAGGCCCCGCTCATGCACTTGGAGTTTTCAGTTTCTTAGCACTTCATTCACTTGCCAATGTGAGCTGACAACCAAAAGTCAGAAGACACCTGAAGAGGAAAGCCTCTAATGTGAAATATGGAGATGAAAATAATGGAAATGTGGAGAGGATGGTGCATTGGGGAACTGCACAGTGATCTGGGCCAATGAGTTAGAGCCAACCAGTGGGAAAGTTGACGTATGGGCACTCTCAGCAGAGAACAGCACCTGTAAAAGTATGGAAATGTGCAAGAGGATGGTGCGTTGGGGAACTGCACAGAGATCTGGTTGGCTGGAGTGTAGGCAGTGTGTGGGAAGAGGACAGACCATTAAACTAGAGAGGTAAGTTCAGGCCAGATCTAAGGAACTCTCCTCATGGGTTTGTTTATGGTCAGGCCCTTCAAGACAGCTGTTCTCTTGCTCTGTGGACATCCCCTGCTTGACCAGTCCCTGCTTCACCTGCACCCTACTCATGTGAACATGCTTGCCTCCAGCCCCAGCTAGTGATCTTTCTAATCCTTAGGCCAGAACGGCTCCACCTGCTAGTTTATTTAAGGGAAACATCTGCCCTCGGGATGGTTGTTAATCTGAGTGGCTGTGCTGGATGTGCCCCCGCTTCTGGTTTCCCTGGTAACTGATGAGCCAACCTGAGGTCAATTCCCCCTATAAACGGTAGCCTTCTCCGCAAGGAGTGGAGATTGTTGTCATGTCCTGCCTGCCCTTTGCCATCCATGGTGGGGTGTCGCTCCAGGACTCTTTCGTTTCAGACTTGTAAGATGGCCGTCTCTGATACAGCACTGATATCTCCATCACTGTCTCCAGGCTCTTTCTTCAGACTTGAGGCGGGGCAATTACAGTAAGTCCCCTACATATGAACCTTCAAGTTGCAAGCTTTCAAAGTTGTGAACGTGTGTTCCATCAACGTCAGGCGTGAGTGAAATTGCAGCTTGCCCTCTGTCTTCTATTGCTGACAATCCTTCAGCTCTACCATCTTCCACCTCCTCTCCCTCCTCCAGTCAGTGACTCTTCTTGCCGGTTCACTCGATGCCAGCCCCTGTTTGCCAGCTGTTGTACTGCACTACTGTACTTTTCAAGGTACTGTACTGTAAGGTTAAAAATGTTTTCCTTGTTTTTTATGTATTATTTGTGTGAAAAGTATTATAAACCTATATACTATATAGCCGATTGTGTTAGTTGGGTACCTAGGCTAATTTTGTTGGACTTTCGAACAAATTGGACTTACAAACGTGCCCTCAGAACAGAACTCGTTCATATGTAGGGGACTTACTATACAAGGCTTGTAGGCCTGCAGGGTGCAGCCCAACAGCTTCCTAAAGAGTCTGACCTACCCAGAAGGCCATAGGAAGCAATGAAGAACTGTCAGTAGGTTGGGCTATTATTGTAATAATATTCCTGGGAAACACACTTTGAGTGAAAGGTAAACCTATCCTGTATGATCTGTCCATTCATCAAAAAAGCTATGCGGACTCTCACCCCATCTTATCAACATATACACTTGACAGTGTGAACCACAACCTATTTCAAAGTAGCTCCTCTTGTACACCCCTTGGAAGGTCCCATGTATGCATTACAGAGTGCCGCCAGTACACAGAACATTTCAGGAACTCACTTCTTGTTATTTGCTCTGGGGCTGACAAATATGTGTATGAATATTTTCGGTGATGGTGAACCCACTCTTCGAAGGGTAATCTGATTTCGTAAATAGCCAAAAGCCATTGGATATTAAGGGACCACACAAGGAAACGTTCCAACTTGAATGCTGGAAAAGCAAAAGGAACATGAATCCCAGCTAACAGTTGCCAAGAAACTCTATATGATGCAGACGCAAATCATTTTGCCTCCCTCTTTTAAATTCAGACTCATTAAAATATGTATTTTCAGATGTCACTAATGAAAATAAATTGGGTAATCAAGGTGGCTCAAACAACTTGTAGTAAAAGTTCAGGTGTGATTTTTCAAGTAATGAGGATTTTCTTACATGTAACAAGGGGCTCTGCAGAGCCTCAGAGCTAGTTTGAGTTATGGCACCAAATTTGGAGTAAATTTATATTCTCCTAGGGAGACAATTTTCATTCGTGTTCTTTGCAGGATTCATTTTATCAACAGTAGTTTTGATCTCCTTTGTCCTATTTGATACTTGCACCATCTTTAAATACTGCTCCTTAAAATGAACAGCCAAAAATCTCAGGAAATTCTTAAATATTAACGTCTCAACATGCTTTTCCTCCTTCCAAGAACCCCGCCCTCCGCCTGCACTTTGCTCTGGCTCTCAGTGAACTGTAGAACTCGGGCAAAACCTGAATTTCTAATGCAAAAAAAAACGGGAGCCCTGGCCTCCCTGGTTGGGGGACCCACTCTTACCTTTTCTTTAAAATTGTTAAGTGCCAAGGGGTAACCCACTACAATTTGTTTCCTGTGCCCAGAGATGAGCATGTTTGAAAGGGGCACCACAATTTGCAAGATTCAGTGAATCATGGAGGTATTATGTTGACCATTACAGTCAGGGCCCATTTATTTCCTACATAATTAAAGATGATAATGAGCTTGGGATGGTTCCTGAGGAGCCCTCTAGTTCATTTCCCTGAAAGCAGACAGGGTTAGATACTAGAGGCATTTCCTTGGTGTGGCCACCCAGTCTCCAAGGGAAGGAAGGCAAGTGCATATGGGTGTTACTGAGCGTAGTCCATCAGCAGTGTTGGTGTTGTCACTGGTTTCCCTGCATCCACTGTTGCCCAGCCCCTGCAAACTGTTCTCTCCATAATGCAAATAGATTGAGCTTTCTAAAACAAGCCTGATCGTGTCACTCCCCTCTTACAAGCCGTCAAAAGCTGCACATTATTTTTGGAGAAAAAGCCAACCCCTTTACCCTGGCCTCTAAGGTTCTGCTTGATCAGATCCTTGCCTGCCTCTCCAGCCTCCCCGCCTTGCTCTGTGAACCACCCACATTAGCCCTTGCAGTTCTTTGAATGTGCTACTTTCTCCTGCCCCAGGGTCTGTTCACTCCTGTTCCCCCAGCTCAGAAGGTCCTCTTTCACCCCTTTTACTTGGTTTACAACTCTTCCTTTAGATCTCAGCTAGAGAATGCCTTTTACCCCTGACCCTTCCCCACAAAGTAGGCCAGCCACCCCTTGCCCCATTCTATATGCAGGGCTGCAGATCTATCTCAGAGCTATCTATTGGTAGCACTTAGCCCAGTTTTAAACTTATACATTAGTATTTGAGATTATTTGATTAATTAGTATGTCTCTCCTAATAGACTTTCAATTCCATGAGGTCAAGGACCATGTGGTTCTGCTTACTCTTGTATCCCCCTGGCACAGAGAAGGAGATGAATAAATCTCCACTGAACAAAAAAATGAGCGGGCCAAGAATCTATCTGCAAAGATGAAATTTAACGGGTTGGTGGAATTTGATTGTAGCAATGCATATATATGCACACAGTAGATACACATGCATCTCTGTCAGTCTTTTAAATATATGCTCTAGGAAGGTAAAGGGGTAGGAGAGTACATGACTAGTTAAAGGCGTGAGTAGCATGTTAATTAATCCCTTCATCCATCTTTCATTCATTTTTGTTCATTCAGATGTCAAAAGATGGAAAGGTTTCCTTTTTATTTGAACAGTTGGTACTATAATTTCCCTTAGAAAGTGAATTGTCTTGATTGCAGCAACACAAAAGACTGTGGTAAGTATTCAGGTTAAGAAGTGGGTTCCCCCACTCCCACTGGCAACCCTTCCCTCCTCCACCAAGAAATGGCAGAAAGATATAGTCTAGGCATGTGACTTTCTGACCATCTGAGCTGCTGCAGAAACAAAGCCTAGACAGACTAAGAAAAAGGTCATTGACTTAGCTCTTAGGTGATCCTTCTTGTATAGCATCTGTCACAACTTGGTTATTGATATGAACTATATGATGGACATTTAAAAATGGAGACCACTAACAAGTGGTTTATGCTTTTCACTGAAATATCTATATTATAGATACCAGGCAGCAAAGTTAAAAGTTTATTGAAAGCAACATATTTGATTTATACTCTTACCTTAATGGAAGATCATCCCATCTCTGCATGAAATAGAAAGAATAACTTGATTATTGACATCCTGACAGAAACAGTGATGCTGGAGAGAATACATGGACTCTTCTTGTGCTCTGAATAAAAGATGTAATTGGATGCAATCATTTCATTAATACACACATGGCCCTGTAATAGGAATACAGGGACCAGATGGCCAGGAGTGGACTGAGATGAAATGAAATGGGTGTTTGCAGTTTAGCAACTAACTACTTAGCCTGTATGGATTATACTAAGTCCTTACAGACCACAGGAACACATTTTCAGTATGAAATTCTGGCTTTGTGTCCGGAAGCACCATTCCCAACACAAGGAGAAAGCCTATTTTATGGAAGTCCTAGAGGGCTGTTGTGTATAAGTAGTTGATGGTGGGGATAACTGCACTAGTGCTCAAACTTTACTGCATATTGGAATCACCTGGAGAGTTTTTTTTTTTTTTTTAAATACCAGTGCATGGGGCTCAGCTACAGAAATGCTGATTTAATTGATCTGGGGTACAGCCTAGGCACTGGGATTTTTCAAATTTCCCCAGGTGGTTCTAAGGTGAAGTAAAATTTAAGAACCACAGCATTAATGCAATTCCTGTATTTCCACAAGGAGGCCCACTTTATAGATCAATAAAACAAGCAAGCACTTGTGTGGTGTGATTTGGGAGGGCTCAGAACATCCCTGGCCCTCAAACAGCTATTCTCTCCTTCTGTGTAGTGTTTGGAAAACTACCTAGAAAAATTCATTTCTTTGAATGAAGGCTTTGCAACTTAAATGAGGATAATTCCTCTGAGAAGGATAATACATTAAGTGGTTATCAGTTATTAACACCCTGGTGTGCCTGTTTATCGGATTACTTTCCTTTAATGAGTGAGGGGTGGGGAGTGAGTGAAGCATGATGGTGGGAAGCTCAAAGGTCAATAGGGTGTGGATTCAAGGTGAATTCCAGGGGTGGGAGATATGACCAAAGGCAGTCCACAGTCAAGGTGGAAGGATAAGTTTATATCAAAAAGATAAATTTTTGTGTGGGGTTCTGAAGGTCAGAGAACACTGTGAACCAAATCCAATGGGCAAGTTGGTGGGTTGCTCTTGGCAAACCCTCAGCTGACTATTAAAATACTGCAGCAGGGGAGCTGAGTGTGAGTGACAAGTGAGTGGAAGCCCCTTTCCAATCTCATCCAGCTCCAGCAACAGGAGGCTCTCTGGACCAGACTTGGGTGTTGGTGTCCAAGAGGGATCAGAAGGCGTGTAGATTGACGAGAATTGGAAAATCACAAAAGCCTCTGGGTTGATAATGCCTGAGTTGGCTGAGTCCTGACAAAAACAGGAATTGGCTAGATTTCAGGAGGTGAAGATACCAGGCAACCAGGAGCGTCCATGTATGATTATGAGAGCAAGGAAGAACCTTGAAAATCAGCTCCACGTCTTAGAGAATGTTCCTTTGGGGACAAATATCAATTCGACATAATTAACTTGGCTGTAGATATGAAGCAACAGGATGAATTAAACTTTTAGCAGCACACTCTGATGTGGAAAAAGTACAGGAAGGGTGCCTTTGGGAACTGACATATATTCTCCCTGCTTAACAGTTCTGTCAAGGGAAGGTCCTACCCATGTGCATTTCCCCTGCAATTTCTTCATCTCTTCCCTACAGACTGGAAACACACTCAGTAGGAAGCCCAGCTACATCCTGCATGGCTGGGACTCTGGCTGGGCCATGACAATGAGAGTGTGAAGAGGCGGGTGCTCAGACCCCAGGCAGGCTCTTCTGCACTGTAGCTGAAAGACTTGAATAGTGTTGATTTAAATCTCTTCCTTCAGATTTAATTAGCCCCTCCTGGGAATCTCCTGATGTGAATGGGAATCACGACTTGACATAAACATGAAAGATTATGTGTCAGCAGTGCTGATTTGATTCTTAACGAGTGTTAATTTATTTGCTGTGGTTTCACACATCTGCTTTGGCCACAGTGTCATATTACGTTAATCCCTGAGATATTACTACACATACCTATATTCTCTATACACAAAGTGGGGAATGGGGAATTTGTTCATGTGATTTTTTTAAAGGGATACATACCCTTTTATTCAAAGGACTAGCAGGCAGATTAGTTAGATTGCCCCACTATTTGGATATACAATCTCTTGAGGCTAAAACATAATTTGGTATTTGTGTCCATGACATTGCAGAATAGTTTCGAAAGGAACAGGCTCAGGGTAGTCTAGGCAACATATCAAGCCACCATATTTAGGGGTACTTATGATTGGTGGGTTGGACAGCTCTACTCCTTTATGGAATATTACTGTCTAAATTTTGTCTGGACAGTAAAACCCAAAAAGTGTTTCCCTAAACATTTAAGTCAGGGATTAAACAGAGGGAAGGAAACACACACAAAAAAAGAGAAAACTCACTTTGCAGCAAATAGGAATCGATTTCATCTAGCACTTATGTTCTTTCAAGTCTCACAAGACAGGTTGGGTTTGCCCAGTCAGAAGAAAGTTTGATGGTTTCATTAGGAAACAGATGTACGTAGGCCACTGGGGGAGATAAAGCTCAGTTAATCCTAGCTTTTTGTGAATGAAACGTGGAGGACTTTAACACAGAGACCATTCCCAAACCAAATGCAGTCCCTCTCGAGCCACACAAATCCTGGAGGCTACAGATGCTGGCGCTTCCCGGAGCCTGTATATCCAGGGCTGTGATCAGTTTTCTGAGGCAGCCTCTTTGATGCTGTAGCCCAAACCCTGCACACTCAGCAGCATTTTCTGGGTTAGTTCAGCAGG
>NW_006789313.1:2615515-2618018 GCF_000442215.2 Lipotes vexillifer
TTCAGCAGGTACTGGGGCCACAGTGAGTGAAAGCAGCACAAAGTGAGACCAGGGGCTAGTGGTCAGCAAGAAGGCTTTCTAGTGAGGTGTCCAACTGCCCCAAGTGTGTAGGGACTTTCACTTAACAAAGGGAACGCCTTTCTTTTCTTGGTTGGAATGTAACTTATGGTCTTGGGGGAGGCAGGACCCACCTCTACTCAAGGACCGTGCAGCCTTCCCAGGTTGAGGGGAATAGAGAGCCAGAATAGCTACCCTGTTCCTCCAACAAACTTACGTTTCCACAGTGCTAAAGATACTATGGAAAGCACCATGAGGTATAAGGCATGTCCTCTGCTCCCCAAGAATTTATGGTCCAGGAGAGGAGAGGTCAGTGGATCACTAACATTCTTACACCTTAACAAAGTTCCTAGGGAGTTTTATTTACCAAATATTTAAAGCTACTAAGCTAAGAGGTTCACCTGAGAATCTGTGGTTGAAAGGAGAATGAAGTTGGATGAAGGTGATCAAAAGGGACAAACCTCCAGTTATAAGATAAATAAGTACTAGGGATGTATGTACCTGATAAATATAATGATAACATGATAAATATAATTAACACAGCTGTATGTTATATAAGAAAGTTGTTAAGAGAGCAAATCCTAAGAGTTCTCATCACCAGGAATAAATTTTTTCTATTTCCTTTATTTTGTATCTATATGAGTTGATGGATGTTCACTAAACTTGTGACAATTATTTCATGATGTATGTGAGTCAGATCATTATGCTGTACACCTTAAATTTATACAGTGCTGTATGTCAATTGTATCTTTGGAAACACTAGAAGAAAGGAACAGAAAAAAGAAAATTCTAAGCATATATAAGGATAAGAGCAAATCCAGATATATTCATGTGGAAAATTGGATTATTCTTAGTAACTCTCCATTTCTTCCCTGTATTAGAATACTTAACTATGCCTTTTGCTATGTGCCTTTACAGTTTTTTCCACTAGACGTGGAGAATATTTCGCTGATCTGTCAATGGAAATTTCTGCTTGGTAAGACTAGGCTTCACAAAGCCAACATTCCAGGTATTATTTTCCTTTAGATGCTTGCAGGTGGCTACGTCCTCATGATCCAAACCACCTTAATTCCTTCTTCCTTCCTTAAAGGTCACATTTTCCATCTTTTAAAATTATTTGGTCCTCTTCTCTAGGACACTTAAACAGCACTTTCTTCATAGCTTTTTCCTTACCTACTTGTCTGACTTGAGGTACCTAATCTTTGGGTCAATTTTAACATCTATGAATCAAAGGGATAGGATTTCCTGATTTCTCGGATTCCTTCCTGACCTAATACTCACGGAAATAAACGTTCACAACCTTTTATTGTTATCAGAGCCACTGGTGAGAACTTAATAAAAATGCAGGTACCTAAACCTCACTTCTATAGATTTTAATTTAGCAGGTCTGGGGGGGGACCCCAGCATGTGTATTTGTAGTAAGTATCCCTACATGGGCTAATGTACACCAAAGTTTATTCTATGAGTTCTTTTACTCTTGTCCATCCAAAACTATTACTTTAAGAGAGTTGAATGAGTTTTAAATAAGAGTTAATGGAAAGAACTTCCCAACTGACTTAACTGGGATCTTCAATCAGAGGGGAATTGAGAGAGTCAGAATCTAGTTGGTTGAGACAATGTGCTGAGGAAACAGAGATGCCTAGCTCTACATAGAACATTTTCATATTATTGCTGCACGACCAGGACAATTTATTAATTAAAAGTGATTGGGGGGGCTTTCCTGGTGGTGCAGTGGTTGAGAGTCTGCCTGCTGATGCAGGGGACACGGGTTCGTGTCCCAGTCCGGGAAGATCCCACATGTCGCGGAGCGGCTGGGCCCGTGAGCTGTGGCTGCTGAGCCTGCGTGTCCGGAGCCTGTGCTCCGCAACGGGAGAGGCCACAACAGTAAGAGGCCCGCGTACCGCAAAAAAAAAAAAAAAAAGTGATTGGGCTCAAAAAAAGGAAACACATAAAAGAATGAAATTTTGCCATTTGCAGCAACATGGCTGGATTTGGAGGGCTTTATGCTAGGTGAAATGTCAGACAAAGACGAATGCTGTATGATATCACTTATATGTGAAATCTTAAAAAAATACAACAAACTAGTGAATATAAGAGAAAAAAAGCAGACTCACAGGTACAGAGAACAAACTGGTGGTTCCAGTGAGGAGAGGGAAGGGGGGGAGGGGCAGTGTGGGGTAAAGGATTAAGAGGTACAAACTATTAGATATAAAATAAGCTATAAGGATATATTGTACATGGGGGAATATAACCAATATTTTATAATAATTATAAAGGGAGTATAACATTTACGAATTGTGAATCATTATATTGTACACCTGTAACTCATATAATATTGTACATTAACTATACTTCAAAAAAATTTTTAAAGATAAAAAAGGAAACAACATAGTAATGTAAAACACAACTTATGAATGATTTTTTTTTTTTTTTTTTTTTTTTTTTT
>NW_006789313.1:2618044-2654841 GCF_000442215.2 Lipotes vexillifer
GGAGCACAGGCTCCAGACGTGCAGGCTCAGTGGCCATGGTTCATGGGCCCAGCCGCTCCACGGCATGTGGGATCTTCCCGGACCGGGGCACGACCCCGTGACCCCTGCATCGGCAGGCGGACTCTCAACCACTGCATCACCGGGGAAGCCCTGAATGATTTTTAAAAATAAAAACAGTGCACTGTTTTCAAGGTGTAGTGGTGAGAATAAGGTTTTTATCTAAAAGCAGCCTACCAGGGAATTCCCTGGAAGTTCAGTGGTTAGGACTTGGTGCTTTCACTGCCTGGGCCTAGGTTTAATCCCTGGCAAAGGAACTAAGATGCCACAAGCCACGAGGAGCAGCCAAAATAAATAAATAAGTGAATAAATAAAAAATAATTAAAGAAAAAAGACTACCAAATCTAATAGAAGAGGCTTTTTCAAATATAGATTCTGTATATAGGTGTTTTTGTGTGTTTACACACATGTTGTATACACCTGTGCTCATATGTTGAATCTATATGTCATGTTAATGTATATTTTAAAATAATAAACTAATTAATGGTCAACAATTTAGTCATAGCCTAGTGCTTCAAAACTGCACTGTAGGGATTTCCCGGGTGACACAGCAGTTAAGAATCTGCCTGCCAATGCAGGGGACAAGGGATCAAGCCCTGGTCTGGGAAGATCTCACATACCGCAGAACTGCTAACCCGTGCGCCACAACTACTGAGCCTGCACTCTAGAGCCCATGAGCCACAACTACTGAGCCCACATGCCACAACTACTGAAGCCCGTGCGCCTAGAGTCGGTGCTCCGCAACAAGAGAAGCCATTGCAATGAGAAGCCCACGCACTGCAACGAAGAGTAGCCCCTGCTCACCACAGCTAGAGAAAGCCCACGCACAGCAACGAAGACCCCCAAAATAAATAAATTAAATAAATACATTAAAAAAAAACTGCACTGTGAGAACATTTAAGATGTCTTTCCTGCAATCTGTGTCCTTCGATCACTATCTTTAAGGGTTTGGGAAGCCACTTGTATAAAACATAATGATTTTGAATCGTGCAGCCTATTTGGGGACACTTAATATGTGAAACAGATTTCCCTTGGGACTTTCTCATTCATTCACTTCTTGTCTGAGATCCTTTGCCCCAAACAGTCTGCTAGAGAAGGAGGGAATACAGGGAGCCAGAGCCTGAGGGAGCAGGAGGGAAGTCTGAGAAAAAAACACCAAGTCTGAGTTGGGAGACCACCATCTGGAGGTGGATTCGATAATAGGATATCCAACCATTCCCATCTTTGCTCCTCCTCTCTACCCAGCAGGAAATAAGGAGCACCTGCCATAACCCTAAAGTTCCATTTACACCCTATGCCTTTCCCCATTGTCAGTGGACTCTTTTACTCCTTTGCAGTGAAAAGTGGCTTCCTTGGGGTACAGGTGTCAGGTCTACGCGAGATCTCACTGATCCCTCTTTCACTGAAGCTTGGGTTGTGCCTTTAGACATCATTTTATGCAGAGGTGGACTGTGAGTGAACTCAAGCCTATGCTCTGTACCCTTATTCCCAGTCGCTGGGCCACCAGCTACCCAAGCAACTCCTATGGTCCCAAACTGAAGGCTCATCACGGTGTGCCTTATGTAATACATATATACGTGCTATGATCCCTGTGGATAATTAAGGCTGCATTACCTGCCTGGAGCAAGTCAGCAACTTTTTCACAGCTGTATTTTTTAAAGGGTGACAACCACTTATTCATTGTGCTTTTGGAACATATACATGAAACATCAACTGCTATGTCTCCTAATACTGACCCCCTGAGCTAATTAGCAGCCTGGTGTGATTGTTTTAATTTTCTAGTGGCCAGTTAAGCAGTTGCTCTAGATAGAACTGACAGCAAGACGTAAATTTAAAATCACAAAGCAGGATCTGCTGATTGAGCGACGAGAAAGCGGAGGTCGGAAAACGAAAGTGAGGGCGGGGTGAGACCGTGAGTGGCTATTCTTGCTAGTTGAATACTGGGCCTCCTCCTTAGATTCAGATTAGATCACAGTTTACCCGAGAAGTACCCCCTCCTCCAAACAAACAAACGAATAAGAGATGGATGGATCGATCGATAGATAGATAATAGATAGATAGACATTTAAGAATAGCAGAGCGTCTGGATTTGCGCTGCGGAAGCGAGTCCTTCAACCATGGTCACCCACTCGCTCAAACTAGGCACCTCTTTGGTAGAGTCTTGTGCTCAGACCCCCATCCTCAGAGGCAGCTTCACACCTACATTTAAGCTTCAGCCTAAATGGACTCTAATCAAGCTTTCCTCACCCCTGCGTCGGATCCACGAAGGCACCGACCGCAGACTTACTCTTAGCCAAGCAGTCCTCTCCAAGGGGAGACTGAAAAGCGTCCTATTGTTGCCCCGCTCTCCTTCCCCCAACCAGCGTCTGCATTCTGAGAGGGAATTTCAGTTGTATCACCAAAGACAAAAAGCAAAAGGTGAGGGATGCGCGGAGAGACCCTAAACTACCTACTCACGCCCCTCCCCACTCACCCGCGAGTCTGCTCCCGGCTGCCCCTCCTGCCGGGGGCTGGCGGTCAGGTGAGGTTACCTGGGCGCCCGGAGAAGCCCCGAGGGGCGCTGCGATCCTTCCTCTCGAAGTCGCCCCACTCCCTGCCGGGGCCCCAGGACTCTGGCCCCCTCTCCCCCTGCGCGCGTCCCCTGCCCCTCGGGCTCCGGCGCGCAGCTACAGCCGCCCGCAGCGCTCGGCTCCCCTCCGCCGACCTGGCGTGACGCAGGCGGAGACTACTTAAGGCCGGATTAGAGGCGGCGGCCGCGGATTCCCGAGCCCTGCAGCCGGCTCCGCGCGCTCCGCCCCGGCTTCGCAGGCGGCAGCGCGGGAGCGCCCGGTGCCCGCTGAAGTGCCAGGCGCGGGGGCTGGGGCCTGGGGCCTGGACCCTTTTTTGGCTCCCAACCCCCGGCGGTGAGTGGGGCCCAAAGACCTCGCTCGGGCGGGCGGGAGCTCGAGGACCTGCACGCGGCCACCCCCGCTCCGCCCCGCCCCTCGCCCGGGCATCCGCCGGCTCCAGACCTGACCCCCGGACGGCGCTGGCGGTTCGTGGCCGACCTCCGGACCGCGCCAGCTGCCCATCAGTTGGGCGTGCTTGGGTTTCCTTCCCCATTTGCCTCTTTTAAGTACAATAAAAGGGAGAGGGGAATCGCGGATTTTTAAAAAATTTTGTTTGATTCTTTAATTGGGGGGTAATTCGCTCCCAGTCGGGAGGTGAGGCCCGGGGAGTGGCCAGGAGCGGGGACGTGCCCGGTACTGCCCAGTCTTTGTCTGCTGCCTCCGGATGCACAGCGATGGGGGAATGGACCATCTTGGAGAGGCTGCTGGAAGCCGCGGTGCAGCAGCACTCCACTATGATCGGGAGGTAAGGGCGCCGAGCCGGTCATCAGCCGGCCCCGTCGGGCGGCCCCCGGGAATCCTTTCTAACGTCCAGACCGAGCCCCGACAGCCCTCAGACCATCCTCTGACCCCTTGCCATCATCCTTGGCCCATGCGCCTGTGTTCCCGGCATTGAGGGGTTGCCTGATGCCCAGTGATGCCCTCCTCCTCCTCCGGCAGCTCCTCGTCCCTTCCCTATGAGGCACCACCAGGGTGCCCATTAGCAAAGGAGTTATTGGCTCCGTCGTGGTCCCCCCACTCTCTGGAGTCGGAGCCAATCTTCATCCGGTTCCCTAAATAGAATCTACAAAGAAGGCAGGATTGTATTTGGACAGAGAAGGGCAAATGGGGAGACGGATTTGCTCTTCAGAGCAGATGTATCTTTTCCCAACAAACATTTATTAAGCTAAACTGATTTGCCTGTTAAAACTTACAGTGCCAGAAACCGACACACCCAATTGACACTTTGTGTGTCTCTATATGTGTATATATGTATATTCACATACATAAATACTATATATATTCATGTATATATGTGTATATATAGTCATAGCTATCTGTTTATATAAAGCTTAAGTTCCATATTCATACTGAGGATAAACTAAATATCCTCTTGGAGTAGTTATATACATATTCTGTGTGTAGACTTTGTATTCTCTGTGTTCAGCTATTCCATGTACATTTGCCGTATCCAGAGTGAAGGTGTGTTTTGTGCCTCTCTACATTCCATGTAATCGATCTGTTGCAAATACACCATGTCCAGTGTAGGGAGGTACACATGCTTGAGATCCCTGTAGTATGAAGTGTTCCCAGTCTACCAACATCCTGCAGAAAGGGAAGAGACAAAAAGGTTTGCTGGATTCCCAGTTCAGTACCACGAAGGATGGATAGCTCCCCAGTCAAGGATGGAGCTGGGAAGGGAGGCATAGGGGTTTCCTAAGTCAGTGACTCAGCCCATGAGAACCTCTCTCCCTCCTTTGTCCACTGCTCAGGATCCTGTTGACTGTGGTGGTGATCTTCCGCATCCTCATTGTGGCCATTGTCGGGGAGACGGTGTACGATGATGAGCAGACCATGTTTGTGTGCAACACCCTGCAGCCCGGCTGTAACCAGGCCTGCTATGACCGCGCCTTCCCCATCTCCCACATACGTTACTGGGTCTTCCAGATCATAATGGTGTGTACCCCCAGTCTCTGCTTCATCACTTACTCTGTGCACCAGTCTGCCAAGCAGCGAGAACGCCGCTACTCTACTGTCTTCCTAGCCCTGGACAGAGATCCCCCTGAGTCCATGGGGAGCGCTGGAGGACCTGGGGGTGGGAGCAGTGGTGTTGGCAAACGAGAAGACAAGAAGTTGCAAAGTGCCATTGTCAATGGGGTGCTGCAGAACACAGAGAACACAAGCAAGGAGACGGAGCCAGATTGTTTAGAGGTTAAGGAGCTGACTCCACACCCATCGGGGTTGCGCACTGCAGCACGATCCAAGCTCCGAAGGCAGGAAGGCATCTCCCGCTTCTACATTATCCAAGTGGTGTTCCGAAATGCCCTGGAGATTGGGTTTCTGGTGGGCCAATACTTTCTCTATGGCTTCAGCGTCCCGGGGTTGTATGAGTGTGACCGCTACCCCTGCATCAAGGAGGTGGAATGTTACGTGTCCCGGCCTACTGAGAAGACTGTCTTTCTAGTGTTCATGTTTGCTGTGAGTGGCATCTGTGTTGTGCTGAACCTGGCTGAACTCAACCACCTGGGCTGGCGCAAGATCAAGCTGGCCGTGCGAGGGGCCCAGGCCAAGAGGAAGTCAGTCTATGAGATCCGCAACAAGGACCTGCCACGGGTCAGTGTTCCCAATTTTGGCAGGACTCAGTCCAGCGACTCTGCCTATGTGTGAAAGTGCAGGTTTTGGAAAGGCCTGGGGCATGACAAGTAGCCCCAAGGCAGACGACTATGGACAGTGGCTCTATCTGCCCTCATTTATGTGGCTGTCATCACTGAGATGTAGAATAAGGCTGGTTAAGAGAAGATCTTGCCTCAGTGGGAGAGGAGAGAAAGTAGAATGATTACGTCACACCACTGGTTCCAGAGACAGTTGGATAGAGTGATGAGAGGATGAGTTGGACTTCTTTGAGTCCTTTTGTTTTGTGGTCCAGTTTGATCCTGATCATAGTGGACTTGCACAGCTACCAAGCAGGACTTAGCTCTGCTAAGCTCTGTATTCTGGTGAACGGCATGAGTCAAATATTTTATTGGTACACAATTTGTGACCCGTCTCAACACATCCTTCCATCCTGGGCTGCAGGACAAACATCCTTGAGGCATCCTTCATGTACCTCTCCCATCAGCATGCCCCTCTCCCTCCGCCCAGGATAGCATGCCAGCTTTTTTCTCAATCTGGCCTTACGGTAGACCTAATACGGTTTATCTGCAAGCTAGAGGGAATTCCATGGGGTGCTTTTTGGAGAATGGCCATGGCAGAGGTTTGCATTACAGCCCCGTCTGACTGGCTCTTAGTCGTTATGAAAACCTTAGGAATGTCTCTATATTTCCAGTTTTCTAACTCAAACTGCACTGGTGCTGTTTATTAGGGGCAGGGTGTTGGGTGGGAGGGAGGGAATTGAAATATGCAACTATAATAGTCCTGTGGGATGGATAGGGTCCTGTTAGGCATGTGGTTATGAGCTTCGGGATATTTCTGCCTTCCAGATTGTGGACTTTGGACAGCATTAAAAATATATTTGCTGTTGTTGTTGTTAATATCAAGGGTGTCTACCGGAGCCACAGAATTTCTAACTGGTGTATTTCACTCATTTTCTCGTATAGTTTTGCTGTGCAACACAGCTGCACTTCATTTTGCCATGGTTTGAATTTACCTGTGTGCTCACACCAGAGACCTTAATCAGCCCATGTCAATCCTGATTTATTATTTTATCAGCTATTTTTGAAACACACACAATCACTGGCTTAAGAAACCTGGAACTAAACACTGTTGGCTAACACGTGTTTACGGATGCTTATTTGAGATATATACCAAAGGTTCAAAAACCTGTTGCTTTGGATTGTGAATATGTTTCCTTCTCTTTGCTTATATTTATTTAAGTGCCATACTGTACCTTTCACATCCACTGCGTATTTAGTTAAAGCATTGGCCAAGAATAATATTTGGCTAATGTGCTTTTATGAAGCCCTCTGTTTCCTTTGCGTTATCATTATAATTTTTGGTTTAGATATGTACGTGGTGTAACACACAACTGAGGTTTTGTTTAAAATAAAGTTCTTGCCTTTTTTTTTTTTTAATGGGAAGAGTCTACAGTTTTCTATTTTGATTGGGATTCTATTTATTTAAATATATGTTCAAACTGTTTTGTTACATATTAAAAAAAAAAAACAACAGAACTTTGGGGGCAGGAAGTGAAGGACGGTTGAAAAGTATTTGAGGGATGACTGAAAGTCCAGCCGCTAACAGATGAGAAGAGGCTGGTGCATTTTGTGAATGTATAAAAGTGTGTGAGGAGTTATTCAAATAGTAGTATTTACTAACTCCTTTCCATTCTAGTCCAAGATTTCTCTGCTTGTCTAAGGATATTTCTTGTAATAAAATGTCAATGCTATAACATATTAGTTTATTCCAGGAGTGGAATTATTTTTCCCTTTCCACCATACTTTCATGCTATCAGTTGTTACATCTAACAGCATGCTGTGCTCTCTATCATCTCTTTAAGGCCTGATGTTTAAATGATGCTAACTCAATAGTCAAACAGAACCTTCTAGACCAGCACTGTCCAATACAACTTCGTGTAATGATGGTAATGTCTGCTATCTTTGCTGCTCAGTATGACAATGACTGTTGAGCTCTAAGAATGTGGCTAGTGCAACTGAAGAACCAAATTTCTAATTCTATTTAATTTTAATTAATTTAAATAGCCATATATGGTTGGTTGCTACTGTATTATACAGCACAATTCTAGACTTTTAATCAAGCATTTCTTATTGGGTTCTTTCAAAGGAGACTGATCCTTTGCTTATATGTCCTAAGATATTACATTTTACCAACACATTTTACTAGCATGTTTGGCATTTTCTGTCTACATGCGGTCCCATTAGTTCAGTAGACCAGTACTCTTCCTCAATTCTTAAATGCTATTCACCTTCTAATTCCAATGCGTCCTTTGTCTGAATATTGCAAAGCAATGTGGAATTTCCTGGATGATTGCTTTTCAAACACAATTGTTGCATCCTTTAACTATTGCAGTGCAGATGCCAATTTTAGAATGAAAATATGTTTATTTCAATCTATAGGTTTCCATCTGCAGTAGAAACAGGCAGTTGAAAAGGATTATTCTTGAATAAAGAAACAGATCCTCCTCTGTTTTGTATCTGGTGAGCTAAAAATGTTTTAAGACACCTCCCAGAGATGGAGGAAGAGTGTTTTTTGAGAGCTCTTAGCTTACGCTTGGGCGTGAAAGAAGTAGGAAGCTGTGTGGAAAACAAGGGCTGTTGTATTTATGCCGTGATGTGAGATTGGAGAAACAATAGTATTTCCTGGTAGAAATGCATCCCATATCAGTGGGGCTGATCTATTTCAGCTCTTTGATGCTTCCAAACACCCTCAAATGGTAAGATTATTAATTCACTTGGCGGTAGTGGAGCAGGGAACACAGCTTCCTCTGGGCATATAGAGTCATCCCTCAGAATGACTGATGTGTGTCCGTTTGATTCTTTTGCTTTCTATTTAATGAAGGAAACACACTGATAATTTGATGGTTCACATAGCTATGTGATGGATGTGACCTTAACCTGTACTTTGGATAGGACAGCACCAATCTATTCTCTTAAGTTTAAGAGCCTCTTGGCGAACCACAGGCCCTTTTGGCCCATGTGTGCACAATGTGTGGGCGTGTGTATGAATGTGTGTGGGGGCGCATGCACGTTGGTGGGGTGATGAGTGCTAACGTGTGAACTGTGAGTTTAAAAGCTTGAAGAATAGCCTGGAGAGACTGAAATTACTTAGCACGGGGAAAAGAAAGCTGAAAGTACAGAATTTGTCATTTTTAAGCCCTCAAGTATTTAAAGGGTTAAAAAATATGAAGGATAATAGCTGTACTCACTGACCTCTGAGAGCAGAGGAAAAGGACTGGATTTAAAATCAAGGGTGTGGGAAATGAAGAAAGTACCAGAAAGAACATGGTTTCTCTTTTACCTCTGCTTTTCTTTCTTCCGTTTTTTTTAAAATGCTGTTTCTTCTGCAGGGAATACCTGTCCCACTACCTCCTTTCACTGGGTGTGTTCCTCTTCACCCACTAAAAATCAGTGTGGCTGTCTGTTCACACAGAAACTTATTCTAAACTCTCCTGCAGGCTAGCTAAGTGCACCTGCACTGAGCCTCCATAAAAGTCACTCTGTCCCTTGCTGCGTGGAGATGAGATGTTTCCAGATCAGTGTGTGGCTCCTTGAGGGTGGGAACCGTGCCTAACCCACTGTAACCATATGTGACATTCATTATCACCATCTTATCTACTACCAGAGAGATGGGTGCCTCAGTTTTCCATCCGGCAACAGTCTTACAGACTCAGAATATACGGATGCTAAAAGCATCCTTTGGAGACATTAAGTCAAGCCCTTTATTAAATGGTTGAGGAAACCGAAAGATTTAAGATCAAGACAGTGAGTTTCTTGGAAAATGATGTAAGCATTCGTCCTGGAGGGTTGGAATATTTAGGAAACAATATTTATATTGGTTTTACTTACTTTATATTTTACCAAGTGTATTAGTCTGCTCAGGCTGCCATAACAAAATATCACGGACTTGGTGACTTGAAAAACAAGAATTTATTTTCTCACAGTTCTGGAAACTAGAAGTCCAAGATCAAGGTGTTGGCAGGATTAGTGTCTTCTGAGACCTCTCCTTGCTTTGCAGGTGGTCACCTTCTCTCCGTGTCCTCACGTGGTCATTCCTCTGTACATGTGCACCGCTAGTGTCTCTCTCTGTGTCTTAATCTCCTCTTCTTTATGAGGACACAAGTCAGATTGAATTAGGGCAGACCCCAATGACCTCATTTTAACTTAATCACCCTTTAAAGGCCCTATCTTTAAATACAGTCACATTCTGACCTGGAAGACACAATTTAGCCCATAATACTAAGTATTTTCAAACCTTAAGTACCCTTATGGTTGCAGGGGGGAGGCTTATATAATTTATTGTACAAAATGGGATACCTTTGAGAATGAAAGGGGCAGATAGCTAACTGAATGGAACACCAGAACAACGGGTGTAAATTGGATCTGTCCTGAGCAAACCAAGTTGTGTGGCTACTTTACTTAAGACAATCCACAGCCATTGAATTCCTGCTCCAGGGCCTGGAACCCTGGAGATAATAACACCTAAGTCTCAGCTCTTGAGAAGGGCTGTCAAAGCTGCTTCTCAGACAAAGAGATAAAATTTTATGTCAGTAATAGTGGGAAAATAATACTTAAAGAATATGAATGCCTTTGCCCCACTCCAAACAACCTAAATTAGAATCTCTGATGCTGTAGCCTGGGCATCTGTATTTTATTTTCCAATTTCTAGGGGATCGAATGTGTAGTCAGGGTGGAGGACTAAGGATTCAGAGACATTAGCATAAAATTACGACAATCAGATATTTGGGGGAGAAATTGGGAAAGGGCCAGAAGGGAAGTGTGAGGTTCTCGCAACAGAGCTGCCCTTGCCTACGCCGCGTGCGAGGTTAGTGATGAGACGCTCTAGATGGAAGCCTAGCAAAAATTCTCAGACTTTAGGAGTACAAGCAGTGGCCCTGGCGGTGAGAGGGGCTGACCAAGGATAGAGCCTGGAGTGGACGGAGAAGGAGAAGTTCAGTTTGGGGGGTGAAGCAAAGGCAAGTTGCAAAGTGGTTTCATAAAGTTCAGGGAGGTGGAATCTCAAGGAGAAGGCCTGTTCTGAGCATGCAACTTTAGTAAGCACTCAGCTAGATAAAATAGCTAAATACCAGATAGCTAAAGGCCTCGAAACCATCCACTAGACTTGGTGAGTGAGTGAGTGGGAAGTGAGAAAGCGGAAACGGTGAGCACAGACCATCCTCTGCTTTTCATACTTCCAGACCTCCTGCAGGTTCCATAGAAGGAACTAAAATCAGAGAAGACCAAGGGTAAATTATTCATCCCATCCTAGCCAGGCCTCTGATACTCAACAGTCATGGTGAGTCAGCTTTATGACTACTCGAAGATCACGTTCCTTTAGGAGATTGTCACACACCAGACAGATGGTGTGTTAGCTCAAGAAGACCTGG
Organism: Lipotes vexillifer; assembly: GCF_000442215.2. NCBI lineage: Eukaryota > Metazoa > Chordata > Mammalia > Artiodactyla > Lipotidae > Lipotes > Lipotes vexillifer. The sequence goes on from NW_006789313.1 coordinate 2,628,749, forward strand.
TGGAACCCAGCCCAAATGAGTATTGTGGCTAAAATGTGTTCAGTGGCTCTTGTCAGCTTTGGGTCTTGGGGCTGTAAGCCAAATGAGTGTATAGAGAGGTGTCTGAGAGGACACTGGAGCCAAATACCAATGCACAACTTGCTGTTGTGAATCAGATCCTCGGTTCACCCAGGCCAGTGTTCTAAGTGTCTGTCAGCTGGGGCAAACCAGTTCTGAGGAATGGGTCAGTTCTTCTCTCTGACTCCAAAGACGAGGATGCTCTCTAAAACATGTTTATTTAACTTAATAAATAAAAGACCTATCATCTATAACTACACCCCAACTCCCCAATACCCAACCCCTTCCCTGAAAGTTCCAGTCCCCCAAAACATCATGCAATAGAAAGTCATTCAATTCAATTCACTGCTTTCTTGGGCACTGATGGTGTGCAAGGGCTTAGACTAGGTGTTAAAGGAAATTTAAAGACAAGTGTGATGCCTCACAGGGCCTACAGTCTATCTGAGGGAAATAAGACAAGTTCATAAGGCAGAATGTGAAGCGCCATGTTCAAGGCTCAAGGTATTCTGAGGTCTGAGGAGGGAGCCATCACATCCAGTGTGTGTATCTGTGTGTGTTGAAGGCGGGGAGCAGGTCTAGAAAAATGTCACCATCGAGGTGGTATTGAGATGGGTCTCCTTGAAGAATAAAGAAGGAAGTGGGGACCAACATAAACATTCACCTCCAGCAGAGAAGTCTGGGACACAGTGGAGAACTGCGGTATTTTGTTTTGCCTGGACTTCACAGAGAGAAGTGGTGGCAAGTGAGTTTGGAAGGTGAGTGGAGTGGACCACATTGTACACTGGGCAAAGGAAGCTGCGCTGAATTGGGGAGAAATGTGAAGACACACCTTTCAGCAAAGCCTCTTAATGCCATCATTTTGAGTACTTTTAGGTCCCCAGGCATCAGCCGTACTGTCCCTTTCTGACCAAGCTGAGATTCCATCTCAGGATCAGCCTTGATTTGGAAAACACATTTCAATCTCAATGGTAAAGGATTGGAACAAATATCCAGGGTGAAGCTTTGGGATTTTGCAGCATGGCTCCATTAACATTAGTGGGAGTTAGTCAGCTAAATCCCAGACACTGAGCAGAATCCTCATGTTTATTCACCACGATGACCTTCCTGCTGTGAATTGATACAATATTTCAGAATCACTTAGAACAGATTAAGCTTTGTATCATCTCCCTCTCCTGAAAGGGAAATCTTTTTGAAAATTGCTGCTCTGTGCACTGAAATGTCTGTATTTATGGGCAACTCTGGCCAGTGGGAACAGATGGGCACCTAAATATAGAATTGGTGAATTTCAATACCTCTGAGACATTTGGTCTGGGGAAATTTTATCTCTTGTACCTGTCTCCAGGTAGGGACCAAGCTTTTTGCAAATGAATGCTTTCTCCAAAAAACCTTTTTGTTTCCTTTTTGATTAATTTTCTATTCCCTTCCCTCCATATTTTCTATTTTCCCAATTATAACAAAAGAAAAAATTCCTGAAGGTTTTTTTATATGAAATCTGAATGGTCTAAACATTTCTCTTCATGATCTCAATAATAGCAAATACACGTTAAACACGTCCTCCTTAACCCTCACAACAACCCTGAAAGAAGAGTGCTACGTATGATTACCTCCATTTTTTAGATGAGGAAACCAAAATATGTAGATGTTAAATCAACTTGCCTAGGGCATACAGCTAGTCCATGGCTATGTCTAGACTTCAGCCCATGCAGTGTGATGTTGAAGCCAAGTTTTAACACTTCATGACATTACCATCAAGAAAGCTCTGCTGGATAAGGTCTCAGGAAACCTGGTGTTGTGGTCTGCTACCTTTCTCTCAGTACATCTTTCATTGGGACATTTCTCCTCCCCCTTCTCCCCACCAAATGTTCTTTTCTTGGCGTGTCTTGGTGCAACATGAGGCTGTGAGGTTTCCCAAGGCATTGCCACATCATAGTCACCATTGTTTCTGCAGTTCCTGGTCCAGACAGAACAAGGCTTCATAAATGTCTATTGATTGAGTAAGTAAATCACCTTGAGGTGGGATGGGAAAGGTCATTCCATTCACTTCTTCATTTTGTAGATACAACTTAGATCCAGAGAGTATGCCTGAATAAAGAGCTCCAGGTTAGATGGAAGTTGAGGCAGGGTGGGATTAAGAAAGTAGCTTGTCAAGTTGTCAGGAAAGGATAGCCTGGGTGGACAAAGGTTGCTAGCAGTGATTTGCAAAGTCAGAGGTCCTCTGACTCCTAGCCCATATCTCTCCCAGCACAGGTCATGAGAATCATGAGTTGGCAACAGTGTTGGAGAGAAAAAGATCTTGTCTTGGTTAAGCATATGGCCCATCCAGCTCTGAGGTACCATATTCCTGGGCTTGATCCAGGTCAGAGGATTAACTCAAGGCCACAGACCTATGGCCTTTTTCCCCAGTTGTGCATGTGGGTAAACATCTATCTCTGGGAGCACCTTGGGCATCTCCACACTCCCTACTCTGAGAAACCATGTTCTTGAACATTTCTTCCAGAACCCCTGGTCAGTATGGGGGGTTACAGATGGAGCTCAGGCTCCCTTAGACCATGAAGAATACCTCTGACTCTTACCCATCCTGACTGCAGGTTCTCTGCAGTTTTCTCTCTCTCTCTTCCAGGAGCCCATGGATGACCTGCCCTGCATGCTCATTGGCGAGTGTTTCCCAGTGTTGTTTAGAAGCTTCTCTCCCTGCCCCATTTTTTCCATCACTATGCTTTGCCTAAAAGGAACTCAGAAAATTCATTTATTATTTTCGCACATATATACTGAATGCAGTATTTATACATGCTCAGCTCTGAGCTAGGCACTAAGGATACAGAAGACATGTCAGAGAAAACCAAAGGAAGCAGCTTGGGGCTGGTCTTTCTTTACAAGGAAAAAGGCAGAGGTGAGAGAGAGCCCATCACAGATGAAAAAGAGCATGAGCAATAGAGTTCTAGAGGCTTCCTTTAGAGAAGCAAGCAGACTATATGCATCTGATGCCAAAAGTCAATCTTTTCTTTTATAAAAATGTAAGAATATAACCTCAATTGATGCTGTAGGCCAAAGATAACTTTGTGACCTGGACATAGGGATATTTTTTCTCCCTTTCCAGAAACTAAAGTCAAATTATAATATCAGCTATTGGTTTTTTCAGTTATAAGAGCTGTGATAGTGATAATAATGACCATTTTAACAATCATGATAGTGATAGTAAACATTTGAGTAGATGCTTTTTCTCACCTCTTCCGTGTGTACTGTCTTATTTGGTCTCTGCAACCCCTGTTTATGGAGTGTGCAGAGTACAGAATGGGTGGTTCTTGCTTTTCCTTAAAGGAGCAAAACCTCAGAGCATCAGTTTTGGTGGCTTGCCCAAAACCACTGTTAGTTTTAATACAGGTGAGACAGAGCCCTGTTCTCTGACTTATAATCTGATGTACTTTCCATCTTGACTAGTCAAATGCTAAGCTTTAGATTATCGAGAGAGATATCTGGAAATGTAAGGAGGGAAATGAATATATTCTCAGAAAGTGGTTTCCTATACTTCCAAAGAGGTTGCAAGGAAATGTGGCAGTCCAGTCTTTAGAGAACGATGTTGGTCTTGGTCCCTTGGGAACTGTAATTTGTTCAGGACAGTTAGAACAGTCTTTCACCTGGACTGCAGACCAGAGGAAGCTGAAGTGAGCATCCTGACAAGGTAGCCATGTCTGACATGGGATCTTCCCCTTAGCTATTTTCTGTGATTCCAGAGATGAGAGAGGAAATGAAAAGCAGCACTTTTTCTTTTCAAAAAACCCCGGCACTTATTTCCCCTAATTACAAAAGTAATGCACATTCAGGGCAGAGAGAAGCACAACAAAAAAATTCTGTCACTCAAAGAGAATCATTGTTACCTGTGTCTGTCCTTTCGTGTACACCTGTGTAAGACTTCTATTCAGTAGCTAGAGAGATGGGTACACACAAGACCATGGATGCGGGTGTTCCTAAAGGTAACATCACAGTGTCCATACTATTTTGTAGACTTTTTTCCACTTGGAAATAGACAGTCAGTATTTTCCACATCAAAAATACCTTTACAACATGGTTTTGATTAGTGGATATATGTTCCATAATATGGTGGTACCACAACCTACTTGAACAGTTCCCTAATTTTGGATATTTGGATTGTTACCAGTTGTCACTGTCATGCACAATAGTGAGGTTAACATCTCTCTACACTTCCTGGATTGCTTCTTCAGGATAACTGGATTACAGAGCAGGCACTTAACGTTTGTCACTACGTTTTGCCATATTTTCAAAAAGTGACTGTGAGAATGTTAGTAGATGTTGGTCATTCATGAGAAAGTTCAAGAAGCAGGTAATTTCTGAGATTCTGGCAAAACTAGCTTATGAGACAGGAAGACACAGAAAGTCTCCTCAAAGGTGGAAATGTGAAGGAAAAAAATTTTAGATTCATTTTTGTCTGTTATTGAAAACAATCAGTAAGTGTGTGTGTGTGTGTGTGTGTGTGTGTGTGTGTGTGTGTGTGTTTGTAATGGGAGCTAACCCTCTAAATACAAGATGTCAACACTGAGACTCTGGGAGGCTGTGACTCCTGAGATTGAGACAAAATTCTTGGTCCAAGGGTTGAGGATGAACATAATGCGTAACCAGCTCAGGGAAGCATTCTGGAGTATCCATAAAAGGATGGCACAGCTGTGAGAAAACAAATGCATATAATTAAATCCTGAAGGCCAGCTCATGCATCGGGTCATGAAGCAGCCTTGGCTAAAGGAATCATATGGTTGGAACCCACACTAAGTAAGCAAAAGCCAGCTGGTGAATCACAAGGAAGGCATGAAGCCCTATCTCCTGGGCACAGAGGTGGCGCTGCACTCAGCCACCAAGCTTTTATACGTCTCCTGTCAGGCCTGTGCCTGGGCTAGAACCCAAGTGGCTGAGATGGAGATTTCATAAAGAAACCGGTGTAAAAACTTATAAGTTACTTACCTGGGGAAAAAGCTAGGCTAGAAAGGGCACGTAAGATAACCAGTCCTTATTAAAAGGAACACATATTTCCAAAGGAACTCTTTTTCTATCAAGTTACCCTGAAATTTATTTAAATGAAGGTGCATTTGATAAAAATAGCAGTTTCCTTCTCTGTGCCTGGGTGCTAATGAGCTCAGAAGGCACTGATTCCTCACTTTGATACATTCGCTCTCCTCACCACACCTCTCTCTGGCACTCCTAGGATCCCAGGGTGTTGAAATGAGGGTGGCTGGTACTTAAAAAGACTTTCCTGGGTGAGAAAATACAATGACATAACAATTTCTTTTTTAAGGAATGAGGGAAGAAGGGAGGTGAGTGGTGGGTAGAAAGAGTATTGTTTTAAGAAAATTGGAAGGCCAACTAACTTCACTTGTCTGCATACTTTGTGGGGGGTAGATTTCATACCTAGCATGTACTTGGGGGCTTTCTGGGGTCAAAGGAATAATAATAAATTAGGAATATAGGAGAATGACAGGTAGCTGGCAAGTAGTTGCAAGCACAGGCTTTAGAGTCACCTGCCCTACAAAAATAATAGTGACATGCAATGTAGTAATGTCCTGTGATCATCTCTGATTAATATTGACACGTTCATCCTACAGGTATTTACTGAGACTCAGCTGTGGGTCAGACACTGAATTAGCTTCTTGACTCACTTTCTAGTTTTGTGATCTGGGCGGTTACTTAACGTTGCTAAACCTCCGATTCCAGATCTGTGAAATGGAAATAATAAACCATCTATCTCCTTGGTTGTTGAGGGTCATAAACTTGATGATGCTTGTAAAGAACTCTTCTCATTGCTTGTTACCAACTAAGTGCTTAATAAATGTTATTGATTTATTATCATAATGATTATTACTATTAATGAGACTCTAGGTGATTGGATGTGGCTATTGGTACATTGAATTTATCACAGGCCTGTCTTCAAGAGGATACTGAGGAAGGAGAAAAGAAACATAGAAAGAGGAACCTGGCAAGGACATCAGCTTATTCTCATCCCACAGTTTGTCTCAGGCCAGTGCCGTGACTCCAACGGTCAATTTGATGGGAGGACCAGGTGATGTGTATAGGGAGCACATGATATAATCCAGCTTTGACACCAGAGAAGGTGGACTGGGCAGCCAGGACATTGGCCTCCTTGCTGAAGAAGTGGTTAGAAAGAGAAATGGAGGAGCTGGAGATCCCTTTTTATTTACCTAGAACTTGGCTCTGTTGCAAGATCTAAATAAATTACTTCCATTTGGGTAGACTTTTATATTGTCCAGTAAGATGCTATCATCCACATTCTCCCACAATCCTCCCTCAACAACCTTGTAAGACAGAATAGAAAATAGCCCTGTCTTACAGATGAGAAAATGGGGTTTAGAGACACTTATTCTTTAATACCAAACAACCAGGCACAGAGTCAGGATTGAAGCGAAGCACGCTCGAAACCCAAACCTCCAGTTACTAGAATGTCTGCTATTCCTAATACTGATGCCTTTACAGTTCATGTGAATATCTGTGCTCTTCAGAGGGCTTTTCTGGGCAAAGGGAAACTTATTTTAACCTTGGGCAGACAAGAACATGATTAAATAAACAAAACTTTTGGAGACATTGCAAAGCATATAGAACAAAGTCTAAAGCCACGGAGAAGAGAACGGTATGGAGGTTCCTTAAAAAAGTAAAAACAGAGCTACCATATGACCCAGCAATCCCACTCCTGGGCATATACCCTGAGAAAACCATAATTCAAAAAGAGACATGTACCACAATGTTCATTGCAGCACTATTTACAATAGCCAGGACCTGGAAGCAACCTAAGTGTCCATCGACAGATGAATGCATAAAGAAGATGTGGCATATATATACAATGGAATATTACTCAACCATAAAAAGAAACGAAATTGAGTTATTTGTAGTGAGGTGGATGGACCTAGAGTCTGTCATACAGAGTGAAGTGAGTCAGAAAGAGAAAAACAAATACCGTATGCTAACACATATATATGGAATCTAAAATTTTTAAAAATGGTTCTGAAGAACCTAGAGGCAGGACAGGAATAAAGATGCAAACATAGAGAATGGACTTGAGGACATGGGGAGGAGGAAGGGTAAGCTGGGACGAAGTGAGAGAGTAGCATGGACATATATACACTACCAAATGTGAAATAGCTAGCTAGTGGGAAGCAGCCGCATAGCACAGGGAGATCAGCTCGGTGCTTTGTGACCACCTAGAGGGGTGGATAGGGAGGGTGGGAAGGAGATGTAAGAGGGAGGAGATATGGGGATATATGCATATGTATAGCTGATTCACTTTGTTATACAGCAGAAACACAACAATGTAAAGCAATTATATTCCAATAAAGATGTTAAAAATAAATAAATAAATAAAAGGAGAAATATAAATAAATAAAGCCACAGAGAAATTTGAACATCATTGTTATTTATTATCCATGACCCTGATCTTGTTGAGGCACTACTAATGGACTCATTTATTGAATTAATAGATGTGAAGTTCTTATGTACCGTGTCCGGCATATAGTATGTCCTCAATGAACTCCTGTATTGCTGAGTGAAAAACAAATCATTTTATTTATTGAGTGCTTATTAAGAGCTTTACATGTAATAATGCATTGGTAACCACAATAAGCCTCTGGGCCCATGTTAGAGTTAGAGAAGAGGAAGCTGGGGCCCAGAGAGGTTACAGAGCAATAAGTGTGGTATGAACTCATTTTTGGCTGTATGTATTTGCATGTAGAGAAGTCTGCAAGGAATATACCTGTCCTTGAGTGGTAAAGAAATTGGGGAAATTTAAATTTAATTCAACTTACGGATTTTCCACAAATAGAATATAATTTATGATACTTTAATATGATACAATTATGATATATTTAATTTTATAATCTTCAAGAATTTTAACTTACTGCATTTAGAGGAAAGTAGGAGGTTTAACACTGTCTGGCCTTCTGTGGCTTAACTTTCGTCAGTTGTTTATTCATGAAAATCTTCTCAAAACACTCAGATTAAATATGCCACCAACGTCCAGCCTGGGCCCTGACTGACACAAGCATCCACTCTGTGCTACGCTAACGCAATATTCTTGTGAGGAAGGTAGTTTAGCCCCAGTTTACAGGTGGAAAAACTGAGGTGAGTGGCTAGCTTGCCCTAGGCTATGAGGAAAGCGTACCTAATTACAAAGCCTTTTGCTAATTTTGTCTTCACCAGAATCTTATAATGGGCTTGAGGGAGCAACCGGAGGTGGAAGGGCAGAGATAAGAGCTCAAGTCACTGACAGGTAAAGAGGGGAAGGCTCTTGGCTGAATATACCCTCCCCACTGACGATCTTAGAATTCTGAAACTTGGTGCGTGGGGGAGTTGGGTGGAGTAAGGGATGAGGTCCCGGAGGCAGTGGGTAGATTTGAAGGTAGAATCTCTACTGAGATTGGCCAGGTACAAAGCTAGATTATTGGGATGTTGGAGAGGAAATATTTGTAAGACGTACTCCACAAATATTCGAGAAATTCTAAAGGTGGCTCAGCCCTTATCAGACTTGGTCCCAAACAACTGTGCTGTGGGCAAAATTTCTCATAGACCTTCATCCCTCCCCCCTCCCTCCTCCCTTCCCCTCCCTCCTTCTTTCCTTCTCTCTCCCTCTCTCTCTCTCTCTACTTCCTTACTTCTTTTTTTCTTTCTGTTCATGATTTTATGGGGTTTCCATCTTTTCTCTCTTGGGAGGGGAGAGGAAATTTTGTAAGTTCATTTAAAATTACTACTCCTTTAAAAAAAAGAAAAAACCTTAATAAAAGAAAAATGTTTGACCCGAAAGAGGATATTACTGATGATGGAATAATAGGTGTCAATGAAAATAGTTTTAAGCGTGATCTTTCTAGCTCACTCAAACAATACCACCGGGGGCTCTCCTACTTTTGCTTTTTAATTTATTTTATTCAAGTATAGTTGATTTACAATGTTGTGTTTATTTCTGCTGTACAGCAAAGTGATTCAGTTATACATATATGTGCGTATATATACATATATATAATCTTTTTTCATATTCTTTTCCATTATGGTTTATCACAGGACACTGAATATAGCTCCCAATGTTATACAGTAGGACCTTGTTGTTTATCCATTCTATATATAATAGTTTGCATCTGCTAACCCCAGACTCCCAATCCATCCCTCTCTCACCTGCCTCCACCCTGGCAACCACAGGTCTGTTCTCTATGTCTGTGAGTCTGTTTCATAGATAAGTTCACTTGTGTCATATTTTAGATTCCACATATAAGTAATATCATATGATATTTGCCTTTCCCTTTCTGTCTTACTTCACTTAGTATGATAATCTCCAGGCCCATCCATGTTGCTGCAAATGCCATTATTTCATTCTCGTTGATGGCTGAGTAATATTCCATTGTGTATATATATACACCATATCTTCTTTATCCACTCATCTGTCGATAGAAATTTAGGTTGTTTCCACATCTTGGCTACTGTGAATAGTGTTGTTGCAGGAAGGGGGACCCCCTTTCCAGGGGCCAAGAGGGGGCTCTTGTCTAACACTCAGGAATGAATTGTCTGAGGAGACACATGGGCTGACAAAGCAAAAGATTTTATTGGCGAGGGGTGCCCAGGCAGAGAGCAGAAGGACTGCTCTACCACGTGGCTCACAGCCTCAGGTTTTATGGTGATGGGCTTAGTTTCCGGCTTGTCTCTGGCCGATCATTCTGACTCAGGGTCCTTCCTGGTGGTGCGCGCGTCTCTCTCTCAGCCAGCCTGAGGATTCTGGGAGGTTGGCAGGACAAGTCTTCTCCCTCCCATGGGCTGGTGTGCCCTCCCTCCTTTCGGCCCCTCCTGAATTCTCCCGGTTAGTTTTTGTTGGCAGCCCCACGGTCTTTATTGGGACCTCCTGTTGTGAGACAGCTGAGGCAAGTGGCTATCGTCGTGCCTGGCCGAGGCGGGAGGTTTTGGTCAACAGTTCCCTAACAGTGTTGCTATGAACGTCGGGGTGCACGTATCTTTTTGAACTACAGTTTGGTCTGGATATATGCCCAGGAGTGGGATTGCTAGATCATATGACAACGTTATTTTTAGGTTTTTTAAGAAACCTCTATACTGTTCTCCATAGTGGCTGCACCAGTTTACATTCCCACCAGCAGCGTAGGAGGGACTCCTACTTTTTTTTATTTTTTATTTTTTTTGCGGTACGCGGGCCTCTCACTGCTGTGGCCTCTCCCGTCGCGGAGCGCAGGCTCCGGACGCTCAGGCTCGGCGGCCATGGCTCACGGGCCCAGCCGCTCCGCGGCATGTGGGATCCTCCCGGACCGGGGCACGAACCCGTGTCCCCTGCATCGGTAGGCGGACTCTCAACCACTGCGCCACCAGGGAAGCCCGGGACTCCTACTTTTTACCAGACGTTCAGCTCTCTCGTAGACTCACAGGCTCCCGGGGTGGCAGCGGTGTTGTATGCAGCTAGTCCAGCCTCTTCTTGGATGTTTGAATTCCCTATACAGCATCCCTTCCCAGTGGCTGCTCCCATCTGCTGGTGAGGAACTGGTTCCCTTCAAGAGAGTCTGCTCTATGTTCTGGCAGCTCTGATGGCTTGAAAGTCCTTCCCTGTGTTGAGCTGAAATCTTCTCCCTGGACCTGAGGCAAGAGCCCAGTAGAAAAAGTGTTTTTTTCTTCTCTGGTTTCTTCTCATTCAGACTCACACACATGGTTTGCTGCCTGAAGTGGAGCTAATGGCCACATGCTTTCCCCTGGAGAAAACTGTTACTGCTGTGATGCCTGATACAATGTGCTCAGGAGGGAGAAGAGGTTCCTTGTAGTTGAGGGTTTGGAATTGGAAAAGGCAGGACACAGAGGTGTGTTGGAACATCAGAGGATATACACACTAGATTCAATGGTTGTCTCTCTTTGCCAGGAATACACACTTCACTCTGAAAAAATAGAGAGAACTAAATTCAAGCAGCAAGAGTATCATTTACCTCCCACACAGGCAATAATACTTGTACCAGGTTCCCATTTGGAAAAATAGACAAGTTTGTTTGTTCACTCAGATTGAGTTGGTATCAACTAACCGCAAGCTCCATATGTTGCTTTTTCTGTTTGGGTTGCTAGGCATGAGGAATTCATGGGGAGCTTACTAAACATGTTTGACACATTTTCGCATGTGAATCATAAATATTGGTGGATTCTTTTCAGGAGCGGCTGTCATTCAGAAATAGATCCTGACTGAAGCTTTCCTCCTCCAGAAGAAGACCTGGATTTCAGGCTGCACAAGGCCTGACTGAATGCAGGAGGCAGGTCCCCCGGTGCGATGCAAAAGGGTAGTAGAAATGTGAATCCTTTACAACAGCCGTGGCATTTTGCAGCTAACAAAATGCCTCCCCATTCACAATCTCATTTGATCTCCCAACTCTCCTGTGAGATAGGTATCAGGGCTGGTAGCTGCCTCCATCCCAGGAATAAAGTCCTGAGCCCCAAAGAGCCGTGATGGGAGGACAAACACCCAGCATGAGAATCTCCCGAGAATGACTGGCTCATCTTGGCAGTTCTGGGGCCGTGCTTCTTTGGTGTGGGAAAATGCACTCCACTACCCTGCTGAGTCCAGCCATTTCATTCCTTATCTTGGTTTCCTCAGTACCGAGCCAGTGGCACTTACATAAATGTCCTTCTGGCATGAGGGAGAGAGAGAGGGGGGAAAGAGAGGGAGAGAGAGAGAGAGAGAGAGAGAGAGAGAGAGAGAGAGAGAGAGAGAGAGAGAGAGGGAAACAGCAGCTGTCAGCAGAGTGTCAGGCTGGGGACCTGCCATCTCATTGAGCAAAGCTCCAGTCATCTCCAACAATGTCCTGGGTGCAGCTCTAATCATGGGTGATGGGTTTGTCCCCGGGCTCAGGATTACTTCCTGCCCTTAAAGAGAACAGAGAGAGAGAGTCCTTTAGCTGTTACCACGGTGTCACTTGTAAATCATTAACCAGGACAGAGAGGAACCAGAGCAAGATCGAAACAAGTGAATCCTGATACCAAGGCCCCTCAAGACCATGTCTCAGTGGTAACATCTGAGCATTAATCTTACTTGGCTATCACAAACAGGCCATCTGTTTAGGTGGGACAGTGGGGACTACACTTTGCATTTCTTTCAACTCTAAAGAGTCTTCCAATATTTAGCATTTTCCACTGGGGCTGGAAAAACTCCCTCTTGTGTGATCTGCTCCACCTTCCTGCCTCTGACGGCACTGGAGACCCCTCCGCTCTTGGTGGCCGTGCTTCTGGAGTTCAATGCCTCTTCTTTTTCTGCAGTTCCCCATGGAGGAGACTGTGCAACCATCCTGTAGACCCCACTCCAAGGCCCCTAACCCTACAGAGTTTTCTTTTCTCTCTGAGGGCCCCCAGCTTAAAAGACCATCAAGAAACTAGATTGATGAATGTGGATAATGGTTGAAGCTTGAGGATTGTTACATGGGGAATCATACTAGTCTGTCTACTTTATGCGTGTAAAATCTCTATTTTTAACACCTTTATTAGAGTATAATTGTTTTACCGTGGTGTGTTAGTTTCTGCTGTATAACAAAGTGAATCAGCTATATGTACACATATATCCCCAAATCCCCTCCCTGTTGCATCTCCCTCCCACCCTCCCTATCCCACCCCTCCAGGTGGTCACAAAGCACTGAGCTGATCTCCCTGTGCTGTGCGGCTGTTTCCCACTAGCTATCTATTTTATCTGTTTATCTATTTTGGTAGTGTATATATGTCCATGCCACTCTCTCACTTTGTCCCAGCTTACACTCCCCGCCCAGTGTCCTCAAGTCCATTCTCTACGTCTGTGTCTTTATTTCTGTCCTGCCCCTAGGTCCATCAGTACCTTTTTTTTTTAGATTCCATATATATGTGTTAGCATACGGTATTTGTTTTTCTCTTTCTGACTTACTTCACTCTGTATGACAGACTCTAGGTCCATCCACCTCACTACAAATAACTCAATTATAATAAAAATTTTTTAAAGACCTGGCATCAGGATGATTGGACTTGACAGAATTACAAAATAGAAGTCTTGACTCAAGCTCTGAAATCCGGCTGGCCTGAGATAAAATCCCAGCTCTGCCACTTTCCAATAGTAATTGGACATGACACTTAACCTTTCTAAGACTTCCTCATCTGTAAAATCAGAGAAAGATTAGTTACCCCATCAGGTTTCTGTCAGCATTGAATGAGATAATAAATTTTCTTTCTTTTCCATTTTTAAAAATTGAAATATGGTTGACGTACAATATTACATAAGTTACAGGTGTATGACGTAGTGATTCACAATTTTTAAAGGTTATATTCCATTAGCAGTTACTACAAAATGCTGGCTATATTCCCTGTGCCGTGTAATACATCCTTGTAGCTTATTTATTTTATTCATAATAATTTGTACCTCTTAATCCTCTACTCCTATCTTAACAAGTAGTTTTCTTAACAAGTGACAGAAATCATCTTTAATTAGTTAAAAAAAAAAAAGAGGTATTGCAGTATAAGGATATAAGGGTACTTCAAAATTCTAAGATGGGAGTGCAGCTGACTCTCAAGAGTAAATTGAAAGCAGGGACTCCAAGAGCATCAGGACGATGATACTTGGTTTGACATCTCTGTGCCTCTCTGCATGATCGTTCTACTCTTTACCGCAGACCAGCTTCCTGTTTGTCAGTCGGCACAATTGAAAACGTGGCCCCCAGCAGCAGTTCCCAGGTTTATATTTTCTCAATCCAATAGCACAGCCAGTCTGAGTTTGGATCCCCTGGTCTGGATTCCAAGTTTTCTGGGGCAGGTCTTTTGTCTAGCTTGAACAAGAAATCTACCTCTAGACCCAACAACGAAGGCTGGAGCTGAGGTCATGCTGTGATAAAATGGAGGCTCCCATGGTGACCTTATGGATGGAGTCGGCCAACAGAAGTTCCCAGAGGAAGGGAGAGCAGTCTCCAAAAAATTGTCGGGGTTGGGGTGGGAGTGGTACTGGGCAGACAACATGATGAGAGTCAAAATGCAAAATGCTCAGGACACAGCCACTTGTAGCTAAGTATTGGTTCCCACTCCTTTGAACTGACCCATCTCCATGCCTCCGGGCAAACAAAGTCTTAGGTTAGCCCATCTAACAAGATGGGAGAAGACCTACAGTTACGACCATTCATGCCTGCATTCCAGAGTGCCTACTCCGTACAAGAGAAAGAGGGTACAGCAGGGAACAGAGACAAGAATCCCTGCCCTCATGGGAACTTATAATGGGTGTGATGCAATAACAAACATTTTAAAATATAATGTTTTGCACTTCCAAGGAGAAATTCAACAGGAAAGTGGGATAGGAAGTGCTGGGGGCTATAATTGGAAACAGGGTGGACAAGGAAGTGATATTTGAACAATGGCCTGAAAAAGGTGAAGGAGTGAGCCTTGTGGCTCTCTGGGAGATGAGCGGTCCAGGTAGAGGGGCCAGCAGGCGACAAAGCCCTGAGTCAGAGGGAACAGCAACAAGGCCAGTGCAGCTGGAGTAGAGTAAGAGAGAGGAAGAGTACAGGACATATAAGACCAATGACCTTCACTGGGGTTTTTAGGATTTTCTATCTGGGGAAGAGGAGAGGTATGGTAAAATACTAATGCTGGTGGCCAGAGCATCAGCCCCATCCATTCTTTAGTGATCCGTAAATAATCCACTTCTAATGGGAGACAGCCTGTAATATGGCAGTTTCTCACACTGTAAGAATAACAGGAAATTATAGACAGGGTTGCACACGGAAGGCCCAGTTGCATGGAAATGCCAGGACAACCCTCACCTCCAGGGCACTGTTCTTTATCTAGCAACTGAGATAGTTGCATAGTGCTGGCGGGAGAACCGAGGTTTTCATGAAGGGTGAATGTCCTTTTGCACACAGATGGGCCAGTGAGGAAAGAAAATGCAAGGCTGGTAAGAAAGAAATTTAATAACCACTTCTAAAAGATGCCAACATAATAATTGTTCTCAGTGCCTTTAATTCTGAATATTGATTAAGAGGTGGTCCATGTAGTCCCAGAGGAGAAAACCCCTGTTATGTGATTGTGCCCTGGAGCCCTTTCTGAAATGATCACAGCTGAGTATTTTGAGGGAGGACATTAGCTAACAAACAGCTAGGAGAAAATGGAAAGGGAGAGCCAGAGAGAAACCCTTTCATGTTCCCAGGAAATCAGTATCAACCCAAAGCCCACACTGATGTGCTCTTCTCTGGAAGCCATGATTTGTACAGTACAAGAGCAGTTTGTACTCTCAAATAAAATGCAGTTCACTCCTGAGCCTCGGACAACTACGTACAAGAAAGAATGTGTGGCGATTGGGTGAGGGATTCCAGAAGTTAAGCACCTGTCAAACATCTGGGCAGAATGAAAGAGAGGGAAATGTAATTTAGACAGAGGAAATGAATTACAAAGGCGGAGCACAGCAAATCCAGTCCTCCTGTAGCAAGTGGTCCAGGAAAAGGCGGGGCGGGGGGCGTGCTACAAAATAAGCCTCTTAACTGACCTAGATTGATAACGATATTCCCCCCTTTAATAATTGATTCCGATGATGAGAACAGAGAACTTCTTTCTGTAGTTTGGAATAGCTGGTGTCTCAAAGAGGAACCATTTCTAACAGGCAATTTGCATCTATCTTTAAACTCATGTGGCAAAATGTATGTACAAACATACACAAAAATATTGGTTACAATGAGGAATGAAATGAGCAAAGGGCGAGGAAGTAGGACATTCTTTCCATGCCTTTCTCATATATGTACACTTTGGTACATTGACCAATGGCACATGAATTTGGTTTTCTAATTATGATACGGATTATGATAATTACCATTTCTTTCTTCTGGGCATCTTTGATACGGAGAACAGAGGAGTTGGGGGTAAAATATGCCAGATCACACTATATCACAGAGCATAGCATTGTTAAAATGTAGGTCTATCTATCTACCCATTCTATCTATCTACCTACCTATCCACCTATCTATCATCTAATCTATCTAATAAACAGTACAAATATATGGCACAAAATTCAAAGATTATATATTCTTTCTCCCACTCTATCCTCAGACAGTTTCCCCAGAGATAAGAGACATTATGTGCATCCGTTGTTTAATGCTACAATATACACTATTCTCACATTGCCCTTTTCGCTTAACAAAATAACATTGGGTTGGGTCCATATAGCACTGTGCCACATTTTTTTTCAAAGGCTGCATAGTATTCCATTGCATGTTTGCTCCATAATTTATTTAACTACTCTCCTAGCGATGGATATTTTAGTTGTTTCCAAGCTTTGGTTGCTGCAAACAATACTCTACTTTGGGACGTTAGGCATTAGGTAAAGACAGAGTCAGTTGAGAAACTGCTCAATGTTTTGTTAGATAATGCTTCACTATTGAACCGAAAATGTGGAACGACAGTCTTGAGACTCAGCCTGATGTGACAGGGAGTAAAAAAGAGCTATCTTTTTCTACCATCAATTACCATGAAGTAAATGAACAGTGTTAGGGGGGAAGGAGTGAAATAGTCTTGATTATTTGTTTAAAACGATTTTCAGTCTTTTCTTCACCTGGACAGGGCAAGAAGAGGGTGGGTAAGAGCTTTCTGTATTCCGATTCAAGGAATATTTTCAGTACCTTTATTTAAGCTCAGTCTAGACATTAGTTGCAAGACAGAAAGGTGATACAATATGTTAGATTGTGCTATTTCAACTTGGGTTATGCTTATAATTACATGGTCCAGAGTTAGAGTTGGACAAAGAAGAAACTTGTGTGAGATTTGGAAGATGGAAGCAAACCAAGTCATGAATGTTGTGTGATCATACATGGTGATGGGCAAAAAAGCAAGGCATCTGGCAGGTTCCAGCTGGTCCTCGTTCTCTTCTGCTCTGCGTCCCGGTCATCTTCTTAACCTCCGCAGTGCTTAGTTATGGCCCTAGACAGCTGCACAGAGGCACCACCATGAGTGGACCTTAGGCCTTCTCATGAGCTCCTCCTTAAGGTCCTACGTTGTCAGCTAGACAGGCCTGGCTTCTCAGATTTCCCTGAAAGGTCTGACATGTCCGTCCGTATCAGTTCTTCAAATGGACTAGTTGGTGATTCTTTCTTTAATCCTCTGACTCTTCCTTCTAGGCCTTTATTAACTTCTCCCGTACTAGTGATGGTCTCATTCCTATAATAAGTCCCTTAGGCCTGTCATCATCATCTTGGCTCTGATTTCCTGCCTGAACCCAGACTGCTACATACAGGAAATGCACCGTTAGTTATGTCCTTCCTAAAATACCTTATTCATTTCTGGGCTCTGTGTTATAAGAGACAGATGAGAAACTTGACAGTGACAACAAGATGATGATGGCTTCCCATCTACTTCCAATTAGGCAGGAAGAAAAGGAGTGGTTTAAGCTCTCATTAGGAGATGTCAGTTAGATAGCCAAGGGATTTTGGAGGTCTTTAAGAAAAGTGCAAGTTCTCAGCTGAGATGGCTTGAGATCCTGCTTCAAGTCCAAGGGATGAATAAATGGCCAAGAGAGTCCTTTCTAGTACTAATGTCATACCACAGCCACATAAAAACTCAAGAAATGCCACATTAAGTCAGTTCACTGGTACCAGCCTGTCATTCTTTTTCTCCCCATGGCCCCAAGAGATGTTTGTGGGAGGATATAGCTGTACTCCAGTATATCACCTAAAGGTGAAGGATGCCCTACAGCAGCCTTTCCCAAAACCTAATAACATCCTTTCTCTGCCTCCTATTTAATGCCTTTGGATATTATTGCTGTTGTTTGGAGGACATCCTTCTTTCCTTATAAAATGTTACTTGTCAAAATCAATGTCTGGAAGTTAAATGTTTTCTATATGACTTTGCTGAGCTAAATACCTGGGTTAAACTTGGCTGTTGACCTCTCCCAAAGAGTGTTATTTTTCTTTTAAGTGAGACCTACTGGGTTACCCAATTATTTTTTTTCTTATTATAATAAAATATATATAACATAAAAATTGTCATTTTAACAAATTTTAAGTGTAAGATTTAGTGGCCTCGATTATATTCATGATGTTGTGCAACTATCACCACTATCTATTTCTAAAACGTTTTCATCCTCCCTTCCGCGCCCCTTCTCCTGCAAACAGAAACTCTGTAACCATTAAGTAATATCTCCCAGTCCTTCCTCTCTCCAGTCCTTTGTAACCTTGAATCTACTCTCTATCTCTAAGAATTTGCCCATTCCAGGTATTTCATATAAGTAATATAATACAATATTTGTCCTTTTGCATCTGGCTTATTTTGCTTAGCATAATGTTTTGGGTTACTCAGTTCTTAAAATCCCAGACTCCTGTTCAGATTGAATATAAGTTTCCCTCCTCTTCCTGTTTTGGAAATCTTCTTATGACTTCATTTTATCTTGGTTCCTTAACTGTCATCCCAGGAAGAGAAAATTGACCCAAATGCATAACGCCTTCTTCAAATGTGATGTTTTAAAAACATAAAATGATGATGAAATAAATTCACCAACATGAAGATATTCTTTTACAAGTTCCAATAGCCTCAAAAACAATTATCATTCAGATGAAGTATCCATGAAATATTTGCTTCTCTCTTTGTATTGAGACAGTTACGGTCGTAGAGCTACTGATATAAACATTATTTCAAGCCTGCCAAGTCCCTGACTATCTCATGATGGTCTACAAGTATTTCAACACAACCCAGTCCTTCGATATATGAGAGGGATAACATGTCCATGCATCTTTAATGTATGATTAATCTTTTTTGACATTTCTCTTCAGTGCCGAGGAAGATGGTTGAATTTGCTTGTGGCTGCATGGAGAATAACTTCTCTCTTTCTCTTTCACTCCTGAAGGGAAATGTCATGACGAGAACCCACCATTAAATAAAACATGTACATCACAGTTGTTGTTTTTTTATTTCTGAAAAACAAAAGGGGCTGACCTCAGAGTCAGAATGAATTTATACTGAGCAAAGAAAAAGTGAGACCTAAATATAGAATATGGTTTATTTGTTTTAGCATTTGCTATTTTTCCTGTAGCAAGAAAACTACTACAGAGTATAACACAACAGGAAAGTAGTTACTTATAGAAGTATCAGCACTGTAACAGGTATAGTTTATAGTTTGGTTCATGTAATCACTTATTCATCCATCCAGCCAATAAATGTTACTGAGCGTCTACTTTGTGCAAAGGGCAGGCATTGTCTGCTCTGTCCGGTGTGGTAGCCACTAGCCACATTGGACTTTGTAATGTAAATTGAATGAATTCAATACAATAAAAAACTCAGTTCCTTTGTTGTACTAGCCATGTTTCAAGTACTCAACACTCACATGTAGCTAGTGGCTACGATCTTGGACAGCAAAGATGGTAGACCATTTTCATCATTGCAGAAAGTTCTACTGGACAGCACTATTATAGAGTATAAAAAATGTATAGAACGTTCCCTGGTGGTGCAGCAGTTAAGAATCCGCCTGTCAATGCAGGGGACACGGGTTCGAGCCCTGGTCTGGGAAGATCCCACATGCCACAACTAAGCCCGTGCGCCACAACTACTGAGCCTGTGCTCTAGAACCAGCGAGACACAAAGACTGAACCCATGTGCCACAACTACTGAAGCCCACATGTGAAGAGTAGCCCCCGCTCGCTGCAACTAGAGAAAGCCCACATGCAGCAATGAAGACCAAACACAGCCAAAAATTAATAAATTAAATAAATTAAATAAATAAATTTAAAATAATTTAAAAAAAATTTTTTTCTTTAATTAAAAAAAATTTTTTTTTAATATTTTTAAAAAAGGAGATCTGGAGGCCACGGATTGGATCTAAGCGATATTCTTACAGCCAAAAAGCTTAATAGTCTCCCCAGACTTCGAAGAGAAACTTTATCCAAACAGCATGACTTTGAGTAACAAAATAAAACGAGAAAGGGAAAAATAGATTATCCAAGAAAGGCAAGGAAGTTTTGTCACCAGACATTGGTTTGGGAATGTTATGTTCATGAGCCTACCTGGTATCACTCTGAAAATCATCTGCAAGTAGAGACAAGCAGTCCCAAAATAGCAAAATGATCAAGCTTCGGTTCTTCAGCTAAGTAGGGCAACTTGTTCCATTGAGTCAGACTCTGGGGTTAGCCTTGTTCCAGCCAGAGTATGGACTTCTTTTTCCAGAGTAACCTTTGCCACATGGAACAGTTAGATCAAGGGTTCTCAACCTGGAGAGATTAAAACAAACAAACTTGGAGCTGGGCCCTACCTCCAGTATTAAGATTTTAATTCTTTGGATGGAAATCTAGCATGAATAAATTTTCAGTACTCTAGTGATTCTAAAATGCAACCAGGACTGAGAAGCACTCATCTAGACCATTCTACAGCAATAACCCATATAGAACCAAGACATCCCTAGTTTAGCCTACAAATTCTGAGGAGAATTAGATTCTTCTGTAATTTTGCCAGAATAAGGCAGAGCCCACATCCTTCCCTTCCTACTTTCCCTGTTTGGTAGCAACTCAGGAGTGTCTTTTAGGGGGCTGCTCTTCCCTCTCTTTCCTCCATATTCATCTGTTCCCTGTCACCCTCTTCTTAGGCTAAGCCTTTGCTTTTTGAGGTACGGTCCTCAGACAAGCCCCAGTGCTGTTACATGGATGCTTAATAGAAGTGCAGAATCCCAGGCCCAACCTAATGGGTTAAATTCTACACTTGAATAAGATCCTCAGGTGATTTTTGTGCACTTTAAAATTTGTGACTCACTATTCTATACCACCTCTAAATGGATCCCACTGGGATAAATGCCCTAACAAAGCCCTGACACTGGGACATTTGTGCACTCTGTTCCTTCTTTCATCTTCTTTCATCTTTCATCTGAGGTCAATTATTTCTCTACCGTAAAGCCTATTCTTTATATCGGTCGCTAAGTGAAATTATTGTGTACTCAGAGTCAAATATATATGTATATTGGGGGAAAAGAGGTCCACCAGTTGTCTCTGCAGTTGGCCCGACAACTGGTTGATGGAGGGATGAGTGGAGGTGGGGAGGAACTGAATGCCAGAGCTCAGCACTCAGTTATGCACTCAATGCACAACAGCTGAATGTGTGAGCTATTCCGATGCCATCCATCTTTCTTGAGTCTCTTGTTTTCTCCTTAATTTGGCTGGGGTCTCTCTTAGCTTGTGTCAGGTGGGATCTCTTTCCTTTATGGCTTAGTGACTGCAGGGCAGGCACTGGCAGCTGGGTCTGAGCAATGCCTTAGGTATTTGACTATTTCAACAGGACATGCCAAGGGACTGCTGGATCCAAAATAAATCTCTTGAGCACACGCTGCTCTTCATCTTCTCATTATTAGTCGATGAAGGAGTCTTTTGGTATTGAGAGTAGAAGCCCAGAGAAGTTTAAGTCAAGATGAGGTTCCTCTCTTCTTGTACTCTCTCAACCTTGATCACCACCATTTAGTGAGGCCTGTGTCTGGTTCCACTGAGGGCAGCATAACAATACATAGCATTGAGATTAAGAATATGGGTTTTGGAGTCAGATAATTTTTGCTTGAATCCCACTTCTGCCACATCTAAACTTTGACCTTGGATATGTTCCTTATTGTGTTGAATATACAGTACATAGCATTGCATTGGGTATATAGAAGGGCTCCATAAGTAGTATTATTGCGATCATCATTATTATCATACTCTGAGTTATACACATTAGCAACCACTGTAGATCCAACGTGAGTCTGGGATTCCCTTAGGAACTGTAGTTTTTTGGGTTTTTTTTAATAAAGTATAGTTGATGTACAATATTATATAAGTTATAGGTATAATATACAATGATTCACAATTTTTAAAGGGTATACTCCATCTATAGTTATTATAATATATTGGCTATATTCCACGTGTTGTACAACATATGCTTGTAGTTTATTTTATACCTAATAGTTTGTACCTATTAGTCCCCTACCCCTATATTGCCCCACCCCCCATTCCCTCTCTCCACTGGTAACCGCTAGGTTGTTCTCTGTATCTGTGAGTCCGCTTCTTTTCTGTTATATTCACTAGCTTGTTGTATTTTTTAGATTCCACATATAAGTGATATCATACAGTATCTGTCTTCTCGGTCTGACTTATTTCACTTAGCATAATGCCCTCCAAGTCCATTCATGTTGCTGCAAATGGCAAAATTTCATTCTTTCTTATGGCTGAGTAGTATTCCATTGTATATATATATATATAACACATCTTCTTTATGAATTCAAAACTTGATGGACACAGGTTGCTTCCATATCTTGGCAATTGTAAATAGTGCTGCCATGAACACTGGTGTGCGTGTATCTTTTCAAGTTAGTGTTTTCATTTTTTCAGATATGTGCTCATGAGCGGAATTGCTGGGTCATATGGTAGTTCTATTTTTAGTGTTTTGAGAAACCTCCATGTTGTTTTCCACAGTGGCTGCACCAATTTACATTCCCGCCAGCAGTGTATGAGTGTATGAGTGTATGTCTTTAGTATACATAGTGTTCTGTGTGAGTTGCTTTGAGAGTAAAGAACATAATCATCCTTCTCCAAAACACAGCAGGGATATTTAATAATACACATGCATTTAGGATCCTGAGGAAACACACTTTCTGAAGAAAAAGGTACAAGCTGAAGGGGATTTGGGTGAGTCTTAGGAATCCACGAGTATACAGAAACAAAATTCAAGTCCTAGTGCAGAAGGAGTTAGCACAGTGCATGTTTGTTTAAAGAAAGCTGCTACCATGGTTTATCACTGTGATCATTTTCAAGCCATGCTCTAGTTCCACCCAAGTCCTAGAGTGCATTTACTGTCCTCAGCCTGCTGAGCTTCCAGTGACATCTCCAACTCAGCCTTTACTGGAATAGCAGAGATTAAAAGCAAAGAGTTTGAATCCCCAGATGCCAGGTTATTCTTGGCAATAATCCACCGTGGCCAGGATGGAGTCATGAGGTTCTGTCCTCATTGTTTGGGGCTGGAACCAGGAGTGATCACTTCTGTGTGGATTAACACAGGCATGGGTATCCCACCTGGGCACACCCCTGCGGATAATGAAAGGATAGAATGGAACCACTTTTTAAATAATAGAATCCTTTATCACACAGTGAAGTAGCCCAATACATAAAACAGATAACAGTCTTTTGTTCTGGTTGATAAATATGTATGTGTGCATTAAGGCACTTTTAAAGCCTCTGTTTTTCCAGATAACAGTCACCCCTGCATATCCATGGGTTTCGCATCCGCAGATTCAAGCAACCTCGGATCAGTTGGTTGAATCAGTGGATGTTGAACCCGCAGATGTGGAGGGCCAACCGAATTTCACCATTTTTGTAAGGGATGTGAGCATCCCAGGATTCTGGTATCCTCACGGGTCCTGGAACCTATCCCCTGCGGACACTGAGGGACGACCGTACTTACTGCTGTGAGTACTTGCTCACTCACGCATACTCAGTGGCCTCTGTTGCTTGTTACCCGAGGAACCCCAAGGCTCCTTGAACCTTGTTTAAAAATCACTGCATTGGGCTTCCCTGGTGGCACAGTGGTTAAGAAGATGCCTGCCAATGCAGGGGACACGGGTTCGAGCCCTGGTCCGGAAAGATCCCACATGCCACGGAGCAACTAAGCCCGTGCACCACACTACTGAGCCTGTGCTCCAGAGCCCGCGAGCCACAACTACTGAGCCCACGTGCCACAACTACTGAAGCCCGCGTGCCTAGAGCCTGTGCTCCGCAACAAGAGAAGCCACCGCAATGAGAAGCCCGGGTGCCGCAGTGAAGAGTAGCCCCCACTCGCCACAACTAGAGAAAGCCCGCGCACAGCAACGAAGACCCAATGCAGCCAAAAATAAATAATTTTATTAACAACAACAAAAAAATCACTGCATTAACTGATCTCCAAAACATACTCAGCTCTTGTTTTCCATTATACCAATGAATTCAATATAGCTTTGGGGGTGGAGGTTGGGGGATAGAGTCTGTAAGAAAAGCCAAAGCTCAGAAAGCGAGCCTGCGGCTGAAGCAGAGAAACAGCAAAAGGCCAAGCAAGTGGAGGGCTGAGTGGTAGTGGTAGAGGTGAGTAGCTTTTTAAGAGCAAATGAGGCAGGTGCGGATTATTTCTGGGTTCTCAGGCATGAAACACATACCATTAGCTCACCTGAGGCAGTGTTTTTCATCCACTCATGGCCTGGATTGTTCATATACCATCAAAGTATCAAATATGCTTCCCGTGCCCAGTTTGGTAAGACACCTCTCCTCTGTGGTCTGTTGCTTGTGTGGGCCGAGTAGGAGGCCTGGGAGGTTGGCAGAGGGCAGAGGGCAGAGGGCAGCAGGAGGACCCAAGTTTCCATGCACTGAAGTCCAGCTAGGACTCCACTGACAGAGTCTTAGAGAAATGAGTGGTCTAGATGGAAAAGGAAAACGTGAAGCAGTAACTGGGTTAGGCAAACACACTGGTAGGATTAGAAAATTCACAGGAAAAGAATACCAGCCAACCACTTTTTAAAAAATTGAAGCGTAGTTAATTTAACAAACCTGTGTTAGTTTCAAGTGTACAGCAAAGTGATTCCATTATATAGGCCCCAAATACCCACAGAACCAGAGACAATCCCTTTCCCCTCTAAATACTGTCATAACCTCCATTTCAGATACTTAGTTATTTAAAGCTTTAGATTTGTAAAAGTCTCTCACAGAATCTCTAATGAAACCTGTAAAAATGCTTTTCTCCATGATCCAAAATATGCTTCTTTCTGCCTGCGGGGGGGGACTGATACCTACAAAGGAGTCATCAAGCCATGAAGATTGATTTCAAAGGTGATTTTTCCTTTCAAAATTGGTCTTTCTAACCCATAGTGCCCCACCACTGTTTTTCCTTTTTTTTCCCACTCCCCTCCCTATCTTTTTTTTTTTTTTTTTTTGCATGCCAGTTCATATACTACGGTTAACTTTGGCAGTAGGCCAGAGCATATTTCTAACTGCACAAAGTAGGAGTTGTATACTATCAGCTCTGCTCCTTAGATTGAGTTCCAGGTAAATATAAAATAGCACATTACATCTGATAAAGCTTAAAAGCAAGTAACCTTACTATTTGTAGGTAGGTTCAATTGCCTGCAGCTAGATAAAAAGTGCTTCTCAAGGATAAAAAATCATTTAGAGCCATCCAACAGTAATGCAAACTCCTGGAGAGAAAGGCTTACTGATTAAGCATATGTCAAGTTAGCACAAAGTTATGCAGTCAGAATGAGGTATTAAAAGGTACTTTGGAGACATTTGGGTTGTAAGAATTTTTGTTGATATTGTAGCTGGTTGCAGAAGTTTGTAAAAAACAAAGAGAATGAATTATTATTAGGCAAAGGGTCCTACTTGTGCTTAACAGAACAAGGGAGTCTAATAGTTCCAAAGGACCCTTAAACCTAAGATTTTAAGCAGAGTCCAAGTAAGTCTATAAATGGGCAAATCTGCTCACAAATTGCCAGAAGGCAAGATCAATAAAACTATGATTTACAAATTATACTTACCTGGAAGACTGGTTATAAATATTCCTAATCCTTATTAAAAAGAGAGTTTTATACTAGCCAGCTATCATTTCCCTTTAACTCTCAAACTTTCCTCTAAACTAGATATGACAATCCCATAATCATTTGTGTTTAACTTCAAATCCCTAGAGGAAATTTGTAAAACCCTTTGTTATCCATGCATGTGTTGACTTTTATTCTGCTATCTGTACACTGTCCACATGCATGCCTGTCACTGGGTCTATCTTCAACCCTAAACTGCCAGAGCCCATGGACAGAAACTATCTGGATCCCTCCATAGCACAGAGTGCCAAGTAGCCACCTGAGAAAATTATAACTAGTAATTTAACATATAAAATTAGGAGGAAAATGTTTTTCTAGTATAATTACTTGAGGACACAACCCATCAGATAGCCTCATTATAAACCATACATGATTACTCACATTTAAAGATTCCTTGGGGCTTCCCCGGTGGCGCAGTGGTTGAGAGTCTGCCTGCCGATGCAGGGGACACAGGTTCGTGCCCTGG
>NW_006789313.1:2654971-2704110 GCF_000442215.2 Lipotes vexillifer
GGGCCCTTTCACTGTTGTGGCCTCTCCTGTTACAGAGCACAGGCTCCGGACGCGCAGGCTCAGCGGCCATGGCTCACGGGCCCAGCCGCTCCGCGGCATGTGGGATCTTCCCAGACCGGGGCACGAACCCGCGTCCCCTGCATTGGCAGGCGGACTCTCAACCATGGCACCACCAGGGAAGCCCTCCCTGACCTGTCTTGAGAGTGCAGTCACTGAAGGAATCACTGAGCTGCTCTGTCCAGTTCAATGCAAGCAGGGAAACAAGTGGTCAAAAGTTATGGGAGGGAGGAGGCTGCAGGACATAATCTCCACAGGGGCCCAAAGATGCTGCTCTGCATCAGAAAGCGAGGACTTCCGGCCACCGAAACACCCTGAGATGGAACTACCCTGGGG
Source organism: Lipotes vexillifer (assembly GCF_000442215.2). Lineage (NCBI taxonomy): Eukaryota > Metazoa > Chordata > Mammalia > Artiodactyla > Lipotidae > Lipotes > Lipotes vexillifer. The sequence goes on from NW_006789313.1 coordinate 2,655,365, forward strand.
GCAGCAGCCGTGAGTTGATTTCCTTTCCTTAATTTAGAGACTGGGGTGGTGATTGACGGCCAGTCATCAGGCTCCCATATGGATTTAGGAGAAAAATCCGCTGTCATGGGAGTGGAAGCGGAGAGGCAGGAGGGTGGATCAAGAGGTAAGGAGTGGTTTCCACCTGGAGGGGTGGGATAGGCAGGGTGGGAGGGAGGGAGACGCAAGAGGGAAGAGATATGGGAACATATGTATATGCATAACTGATTCACTTTGTTATAAAGCAGAAACTAACACACCATTGTAAAGCAATTATACTCCAATAAAGATGTTAAAAAAAGAAAAAAAGACAAGAAATAACAAGCATTAGTGAGGATATAGAGCTAAAGGTTCCTTTTTCTGTGCACTGTTAGTGAGAATGTAATTGGTGTTGCCACTATGGAAATCAGTATGGAGGTTACGCAAAGAGTTAAAAATAGAACTACCATATGATCCAGCAATTCTGACAAGAAATAACAAGCATTAGTGAGGATATAGAGCTAAAGGTTCCTTTTTCTGTGCACTGTTAGTGAGAATGTAATTGGTGTTGCCACTATGGAAATCAGTATGGAGGTTACGCAAAGAGTTAAAAATAGAACTACCATATGATCCAGCAATTCTGCTTCTGGGCCTATACACAAAATAATTGAAAGCTTGGTCTTGGAGAGATGTTCGTATATCTGTGTTCACTGCAGCATTATTTAAAATAGCCAAGACATGGAAACAACCTAAGTGTCCATTGATGGATGAATAGATAAAGAAAATGTGGTATGGGGGGTGGGAGGAATTGGGAGATTGGCGCTGACATAAATACACTATTGATACTATGTATAAAATAGATAACTAATGAGAACCGACTGTATAGCACAGGGAACTCTACTCATTGCTCTGTGGTGACCTAACTGGGAAGGAAATCCAAAAAAGAGGGGATATATGTATACGTATAGCTGATTCACTTTGCTGTACAGTAGAAACTAACACAACACTGTAAAGCAACTAGACTCCAATAAAAATTAAAACAGAACAAAAAAAAGAGGTAAGGAGTGGGATGGATTTGTAAGGAAAGTGAGGTAATGCACGTGGTTTTGGCAGGTTCTAAACGTAGTCGAGGTAAGATAGTTGGGTTTCTCAGAAGGGCCCGCCTAAGAGATTCCAGTGGGGCCAGCAAGTCTAGTTTTGATTGTCCTAATGCTTCAGCAGGGAACCGGCTGCCTCCGTGCAGTCCATTTCTCCTCATTGGGCAGCGGGTGGAGTCGTGAGTGCGAAAGGGCCTGTGTGGGCACGTCCCTGGGCGCTGCCTCCGCGATGTGCAGGCTCTGGGCATCTGCTCCTACCGCCTGCCCAAAATAGAACGTCCATTTTGTGATGGATTAGTCCTTTGGCTCGGATCCTGTCCGGGTCATCAGCTCAGCCTGTGAGGCGTGTTGGGAGGGTGGTGAGGTGGGGACAGGAGACACTTAACTCCTTCAGCACATTCCCTCTTCTCTCCTGTGGGAGTGCCCTGTCCAGTTGCTCAGCCCTTATGTGGACACACAGATGGGGCCGGCAGGTGCTCTGATGGGCCTCCAACAAGAGGATTGTTTGCTTTAAGTGCCGCGTAGATCCCTGGGGACAGAGAACCTAAGGAAGGGAGACCTTTCTCTTCTCTCTGAACATTTACTTTCTACTTCTCCCTTAACCTATCTGTATTTCAATTTCCTCATCTGTAAAATGGGTTAATAATCTTACCTTACAGAGATAGTATTATGATTAAAAAGTTCATATACCTAGAGTGCTTATAACTTCACAAGAGGACAGATATTGAAGGATTCCAGTTATATGAGGTACCTAGAGTAGTCAGATTCACAGAGACAGAAAGTAGAATGGTGGTTGCCAGGGGCGGAGGGGAGGGGAAAACGGGGGTTATTGTTTAATGGGTATAGAGTTTCAGTTTGGGAAGACGAAAAAGTTCTGGAGATGGATGGTGGTGATGGCTGCCCAACAATGTGAATGGACTTAATGACATAACTCTACCCTTAAATGTGGCTTAAATGGTAAATTTTTTGTACATTTTACCACAATAAAACACACACAGACAAACTTTCCCAGGTATGTAAGGTGCTATGTTACTCTGGCTATTATTTATTATTATTATTCCCTTCTTACTTTATTTTATACACATTTATGCAGATATATTCTCTCAAAAAAATAAAAGCCTCTTGCTCATACATAACTCTCCTGTCACCTCACTCACGGGCAGCTTCATTTTACCTGCACAGAATGAAAGACTATATTTGGGGCCAGACAATAGAATATCCCCAGAGTAAACTCTGTTCCCCTTAACGTCTTGACTTCAAAGGAGACAATGTCCTCCCCGCAGTGGTAATCCTAAAGGTAGCCCAGACGAGACCCTTGGAAAGGCTGCAGCAGAGTGATGACTGGTACTGGTTCTGGAGTTTACTTGGTGAATTAGTTCTGAAGTTTAGGAAAAATCAAGGTTACCCTGTGAGAGCTGCTCAGGGACCCACCTCAGGGCATCCTGTGTTTGGAAGATTGTTTGGAGACAGAGTCAGGATGGCAGGAACTCCAAGGGTTTGGGCCCAGCCTAGGGTGAATTTGAGGCTCCATTCAAGATTCCCTGATGCCAGTCTCCCAGGACTGGCTGCTAAGCAACCCAGCCTTTGGAGGAAGAAGCTGGGAGTCGTGCATCCTGCCATTCACTATAAAGTCGATCCTTTCAGAGGGCTGTGCTCTCAAATTTTCTTACCACCTTATCACCCATCCAAAGTGAGTGAGGAAGGGAGGGCGAGTCTGTAGTTTTCAGTAAGTGTTCCAAACCTAACTGTTGTGAGTCTTATGAGACATTGTTTTTTTTAAAAAAAAAAAGCCCTTGGATCAACTCATAGAATTCTTTGGAAAGATCCAGAAATGATTAACTGTATCTTGTAAGCATGGAGGAAAACAAGAGGGAGTAATTTGAGGCTAAGTATGTGAAAACTCTTGACTTTAACACAGTTAGCACACTATTTTTGTGTGGAATATTTTCACAAGCTCATTGGGGTTGTGAGGCTTCATCAGAAAGCAACAGTTCACCTTGTGGGAGACTAAAGTGAACTTTCAAGGACCTTAAATCACCTTTGGCCCTGGCTTGGGAGGCTGAGGAAGGAGGAGGGGTTGAGTGACACTGGGCAGCAGAAATGAAAAGCCACAAGGCCGATGATTAAAATGGTGGCTGAAAAGGGCAGGAGAACAAGATGAGCCAATGGCTTGAAGATGATGAAACAGCATCACATGGAAAAAGTTTAGACTCTGGTCCCCAGCCCTCCCACTGACCTGAATAGTTTCTGCCCCAGGCTGACCTCCAGTTTCACACACTTTGGTCTTCTAAAGCGGATTTTGCTTAAATTCCCTGTTAGCTAGAGATTACAGATGAGTCACTGTGTATAAAGGGTTGTACCCTCTGTGCCACCTTGGGAAGGCACATTCTGCTGGTGACAAGTCGATGCCTTGTCAGCCAAAGGCTCCCTTTTGAAGACTCCCCAGGGGGTCTCTGCAGGGACATGGGCAGGACGGCATGTAGGAGCTGGGGAACAGGAACCTGGTCTGAGCTGCGTCACTTCTGCTTCTTTGTGTGGGATCGATGTAAAGATGCTACCCTCACAGGGGTCCTGACCCACTCGGGCCCTCAAGATCGGCTTTTGTTGCACACACCACAAGTGTGTGCGCGCGCACACACACACACACACACACACACACACACACACACACACACCCCGTAGAGCCTGGGACCAGCTTTTGAAGCCAGGCCTGGGGCCCCATGGAACCTTGTTCCAGAAGGGGATGGAACTGCCTGCTAGAAATAGCAAGCTGCTGCTTCCAGCCATAGGACTGAGATACACAGTCCATGTGCACTTTGCATGCAGATAGAAATCCAAAATAAAAATTAATTCAAATAAAAATATTTGACGTTCATGCTAAAGTGAGGAGAGGCAGTGCCCAGAGAATCAAGAAGCAATCATTTCTAAATCCATCTCTGCTGTTGGTGACCTTGAACAAATAACTTAACCTCTCTGTTTCTTGATTTCTCTAAGTGTAAATCAGGAGCTGTGAGTTTGATCAGTTATTCAGCTATGCAAAGGATAATTGGGGGGGGAGGGGGGATGAGGGGGAGAGAGAATGTTAGTAAGATTCCTTGTCTATATGCAAAAGTATGAAGTGTTGAGGAATGCAATGACGCTTTTATAGGGACATTTGGATATGCATGTTGTAATTTCATGTCTTCATCTCGTATCTTTGGGCTAAGTGTTCTCACTAACTCAAGCTGAGATACACCCACCTTTCAATGCTGAGCACCCCATAGACACTACTTGCCCCAGTGATTACAGTGTAACGAAACAGAGCATACAACCTCACCTTACAACCTTACCTGCCAACTGATCAAGTAAATTTCAGTAAGAGCCCTGGCTTATCACTCATAGACATCTATACTTCAGGCTTCTTGTTTTGCTCAGGTTTCTTAGAGATTTTTCTCTCCTCATATTCCCAAGTGGCAGTCTCCATGTAAAAATGAAAATGTCATCATTTTATTAATTTACACTGCATTTATCTAAGAGCTGACCACTTTGGGATTTGGATATAGAAATATTCAATTGTTCTGCACTTGTCGGAGGCAGAAATAATGGTTTCTCTTGAGAGTCATATTCTGTTTAAGGGGATTGTGAATTACAAACTAGTCTTTATTCATTCGGACAAAATCACATCTGCTATGAACCTCTTCTTCATGGCTTACATATTTAGATCTTCATGGGGATGGATTAAGAGAGAGAGGCTGAAGAGTATGTATAAGATCTATAACATTCTATCAAGGGATGGGGTAAAGGAGGTTACTGGTGTAAACATTTCATCTATGTCCGATAGCCAATTTGTTTGAGACAGTGAGACCTAGCCTGTTTGCTCAGTCCTCTACGGAGAGACTAATCTGGTATATTTCTGTTTTATTTGGAGTCTGTGCTCTAAAACTAAACAGTTAGTTGTTTTGAAGTGAAATGAATTAATTTCTCTTTAGCCAATGCAATTATTCTCACTGGCTTGAATATTCTGCACGTCTGTGTTATTTTCTACAGCATTTCAATATAAATGTCTAACAAGGTGACCAGAAATAATAAGCTCTTGACATTTCCCTCCCCCTCTCCAACAGGACCTAATTATTCCCTGACACCAACTTTCCTTGTCAGAAGAGTCCCACAGAGCCTAGAAGCAAGGACATTTTAGACTTTACAGATTAGCAGAGCTGAGGAACTTGTACATGTAGCTTTAAAATAGCTGAGGTGTCAAGCAGGGGTCAGTTTTCACGTAGGACATTTATGGTGAAGAGACTGGTAAGTAACTCACATTGCTTAGCATATTTATTTATAGTAAATTAACTATTGCCAAGCTTAGTCCCAATTTATTTCAGGGGCTGCAGGGAATTACATACACACACACACACACACATACACATACACACACACACACACATACACACACATACACACACATACACATACACACACACACACACACAAGACACAGACATCATTTAAACACCAGTTCTTCAAGCTTATTCTACCTTCTAATAATGATTTAGAGAAATTAAGAGGAATTGCCAGAGTCAAGTACCCGAAGACTTGATATAAAAAGAAGTCTTGGGCTTCCGTGGTGGCGCAGTGGTTGAGAGTCCGCCTGCCGATGCAGGGAACACGTGTTCGTGCCCCGGTCCGGGAAGATCCCACATGCCGCGGAGCGGCTGGGCCCGTGAGCCATGGCCGCTGAGCCTGCGCGCCCGGAGCCTGTGCTCCGCAATGGGAGAGACCACAACAGTGAGAGGCCCGCGTACCGCAAAAAAAAAAAAACAAAAAACAAAAAAAACCCAAGACTTTATGCTTACAAAGGGGAATTTTCATTAGCTGGTTTTGCAGATTCGTTTGCATCTTAGCATGGGCCCACCCTTCATGGAGCAGGGAAGGCTGTTCCTAGTTCCCTACCTGAGCCCTTTGTTCCCCTTTACTCATCCTAACCATCCCCCTCTTCCAAAGACCCGAGCTCTTCTGTGGGATCAGGGCTGAAAGCAAGCTGAAAAGGTCATGACCGGTAAGATATTAGGTGCTAACAGGGTACCCCTTTTAAAGGTATTTACATGTTAAAGGAGAAGCCTAGAAAAGGTGCAGCCTGAAAGAACTAAATCTCTATCACTGGAATAGTGGGGGTCTTCTTGGGGCATCTATAGGGAGGGGCATCTTCCGGATGACCTTAAAAACATACGATAGATGTCATCTTCTATTCTCCTTACTTATAAAGCCACTGCTTGGCCCTTCTACTGAAATTTGGTGTTTCAACAAACTAGGTTCAGTTCCATATTGCTTTCTTCGTTCCCAGAAGATGTTCATATGACTGCAAACGTGTTTATTGGTAAACACTGGACATGCTTTTAGCGACAAGCTGTCTGATCAACCTTTTCAGGGTTTTCGGCAGATGGCCACTGTGCACCCCGTTTCTGCTCTTTTTAAACTCTTTCCTGACACAGTTCTCCAGGAAACTCACTCAGTCCTGTCCATCTTGTCACTGCTGTCGCTGGGCAGTCTGCCTCAAACAGTTAAACACTCCAGGTTCAAGGGGAGATGTATGTCAATCCACTGTACACAGTGACCTGCATGTGAGGACAGCTGACATGACATGCCAGGTCTGCGAGGCTCCTGCCTGAGGAACAACGGGGTCTTGTTCTGAAAGACAGGGGACAGCATGGTCACCGGAGAGGGCTGAAGAGCAGTAAACACCATGTACTTTCCGGTCTCTGTCCAAGCCATCCTGGCAGCTGGACAGAGCAGAGATGGCTGCAGGCAGCGAGGGCACATCTGTTCACCAGCTCTGCGTCTCTTGGGCCACAGACACAGTTCAGTTGTGAGGAAGCCTGTGTCATGACTTCCCTCACCCAGGCACAAAGAGCATATTCCTCAGAAACAATCATTAAGCATGGCTAGCTTTTCAAGTTAGAGCTGGTTTTTATACTCAGCCAAATTCTGGGGAGGGTGGTAAGGTGCTGGACCCCAAAGTTTAAGGTAGGAATTCATTTGTGTTACTGAACACATTTTACTCACTGTTGGTCTGAAAGAATGATGGCCACTGGTCAGGCTCCTTGGAGGTGTTTTGATGGGTGCAGCCTTTTCCACCTTCTCTGCAGTTTAACTCAAACTCCTGTACCCCAGAGTCCTTGGAATGAGCTCAAACAACTATGGACTCTTTCTGGTAGATTAACTCTGTCTGGTTAACTTGATTGTCCTTCACGCTCCTTCACAGATGATTGATATTTCTCTAACATCACTGAGGTGGCAGGACTTGAAGAGCCTTGATTGCTGTTATTATCTGTCTTGGTTGGAAACCATTTTCATGGGGTCCCCTATTATGCAGCTCATGGAGCCCAGAATCCTGGTCTGGACTCTGTGCTTCTAGGCTACTTGAGAAACCCGTTTCCACTTTTCTATCTGGTTCTCCCATGTCTGAGATAAGAGGGTTTTTTTAGTCACTCCTCTCAGGGATTCTGTCAGGTAGGGAGAGGAGGAAGTGCTGAGGCTTGACACTAAGGCCTTCCAAGAAGGTGACATGTGTTGTCAGGGGAAAGACACTTTGGCTGGGAGACTTGGCCGTAGCTTTAATCCCACCTCTTCAGCCTCTTCTATGGCAGGAGGGATCAAGCAGCCTGGAATTGGGTGTGGTGTGAAGCGGTCTTGTGGTTACACAAGCTGTACTGCTGGTGTGTTTACGCTGTGTTGTTTTCTTTCACTGGGACCTCAGTGCCTGCAAGCAGTTCAACAAGTACCCGTTGAATAAATGAACGAGTGGCAAAATGAAAATACCCTTTTCTGGACTTTAAGTGCAGCGCCTTGTATGCAGCGGCCACTCAGTAAGTGCTTGGTCGATAATGTTATATTTCAACTCACTGCATGTACAGAACTTAGAGCCTAGTGTCAGCTGCTTTGGCATCGTGTTGTTTTAAGATGGATAAGGGGTGGTGTTCAGGGCTGCCCACACCAGCACCCTATTAGCAATAAGGGTGCAGATATCTCTGCAGTGCAGTGAGAGGCGATGCAATTCTGTGGCTTCACTTGGGAAACCCAAGCAGTCAGGAAGCTGCTAGGAAGTCACTACTGACGCTAAAGAAAAAATGGATCCATTCTTTCAACTTCTCATGGAGCACAAAAGCTGGATATAGCCATATCTAGCTATGCCCAGCCAACACCCTCACTGAGCCCCTACTCTTTGCTATTTATTCAGAAAACCCAGAACTGCATTTACGTTTATTTCTAGGTCCTTCTCCAGGTTGCACGGTAAGCAAACACATCTTGCTTACCGCACAGCTCCAGGTCCTCCGGTACCTGCGTGGAGCAGAGGGTGCAGGTCCATACACCACTCACATGTTTTCTCCAAGTGAGAGCAGAGATGTGCTGGGCCTTTGGTCCTGTCTCATATGCAAGTTTTCATATGTATGTGGTCAAGACAATGCATCAAGGAAGTCCTTTTACTTGGACTGCCTCATGTCCATGTGTGGTCGCAATGCTGTTTCCATTTGACAAAAACTTATTGTATTAAGTATTAAATGAGTATTAAGTGAGTATTAAATGGGTAATTATTCTGGTTGCCAACAAATTCACCAGCCTCGGTATTCGTTAAGGTGAGTGATAACTGATCATAGAAGTGATCAGAACAGAAAAGACACCAAGTTTCAGGACTTTATCATGAAATGACAGGGGAAAATAATGTTGAAATTGTGACAGAAGACAATGGGAAATTGTGGCTGGATTCACATAAAGTGACACGCACCTGAATGTGATTTCCGAAAAGCTTAAGAATTTTAGTTTTAACCACTAGCCCATTGGAGTAAATATCTTATCGTCTCTGAACCAGGCTTCATAAAGGCTATGCCTCTTTCCTACAAGGAAAGATGCTTGCCTGCATCTCCGTGTTGTGATGGGTGTAGAGTCTACCTTGTAAATCCTTCATAGGAACACTTAATATCAAATTACTGAAATAATAGTGCATTTTTCCAAAAGTCCCTTCCACCTCCTCTGCTCCATCTGCTAAATGCGCTCGAGGCCTTGCATGGTTCAGCATTTAGAACACTCCAAACATTTGAGGGCAAAGTGACCTTCCCCCAGGTTGGAGAACTTTGTGCTGTGACCCAATGAGGACATTCCCTTCAAATCTGAAGGCCAGGAACCCCTTCTCCTCTGGATGCTCTCAAGATGTCTGCTGACCACCTTGGCTTCCACTCCTGTGCATTCCTCCACATAGAGTGGCCTGTCAACAATTGAACGATATCCACTTTTTCTTTTTTCTTTCTTTTTTTTCTTTTTTTTTTTTTTTTCGGTACACGGGCCTCTCACTCGATATCCACTTTTTCTTTTTTCTTTCTTTTTTTTCTTTTTTTTTTTTTTTGCGGTACACGGGCCTCTCACTGCTGTGGCCTCTCCCGTTGCGGAGCTCAGGCTCCGGACGTGCAGGCCCAGCAGCCATGGCTCACGGGTACAGCCGCTCTGCGGCATGTGGGATCTTCCCGGACCGGGGCACGAACCCATGTCCCCTGCATCGGCAGGCGGACTCTCAACCACTGCACCACCAGGGAAGCCCCACAGACTCCCTTCTTAACAGAAGTGGGAAATAGGTAGGAGATGTAGGGTCCTGGGTAGAAGTATGTTCTGGAAACTGTTCCTAGTCCAGCTCTTAATGTCCCTAATGAGGATGCAAGCTCTCATCTCCAGACTTGCCATTATTCCTGAGCAATAAGTGATTTTTAGATGAGAAACTAAGGATTATGGCTATCTCAATGCTCACTATTTTTTTTAAAGAATTTTTTTGATGTGGTCCACTTTTTTTAAAGTCTTCATTGAATTTGTTATAATACTGCTTCTATTTTATGTTTTGGTTTTTTGGCCCCCAGGCATGTGGGATCTTAGCTCCCCAACCAGGGATCGAACCCGCACCCCCTGCATTGGAAGGCTAAGTCTTAACCACTGGACAGCTAGGGAAGTTCCTCAACGCTCACATTTTTAAAGTACCTACCTGACCTTAGGACTACCCTCTTCCTGTGCCCTGTGAAGCTATTCTTTACCCTAGCTCTAAAGGAAATGCCCATATCTTGTTTTTTCTTTAGCTGAAGCTAGTGTGGTTGCTGAGTGCTTATTCAGAAAATATCTTCACAGGAGTGGAATGGCTATTCAAGGGCTCAGCTGCCCAGTTCAGTTTTTCAGATGACTCATGTGGGGAGAACTGAACTGACCCAAGGGAGCCAACAGCCTCGCAGGGCTGGTAGGTGAGGCACTGCCCTGGCATTGGGTTGGTTAGGTGAATCCATGCTGTCACATCCCTTTTTAGGAGCTGTGGAATGGGAAAGAAATGTGGCTCTCAGGGCCACTCTAAGCATTTCTTAGGAAGGGGGAGAGGATTCTCTGCTGGGGTTGTTCAGAGCCTGGCAATGAAAATTGAAGAGGAAAGTCTGAGACTCATGAACTGTGAAGACGCTGATGGTGTGTTTTATTGTCCTTGTTGTTGTGATTGTGTTTATGTGTTTTAGAAATAATACTTTTTTTTTTTTTTTTTACCAATTCAAAGTAAAGTGCAGGAAAAAAAGAGCAATTCTGATTTATTTAGAGAAAATGTTTTTGTATGGTGAAGAAAGAGAATGCATGTCTCATTATTTTATAGCCATATCTTACAAAGACATTTTTTTTATTCTGGAAGTGTTAAGCAAAGTTCAAGATAAACAAATGGGGAATACTCAGTTATTTGGGGAGACACCCTCTGGTAATGATGACTTCTTGGACAAATTAAAATAGATCTAAATGGGGGCTTCCCTGGTGGCGCAGTGGTTAAGAATCCGCCTGCCGATGCAGGGGACACTGGTTCGAGCCCTGGTCTGGGAAGATCCCACATGCCGCAGAGCAGTTAAGCCCGTGTGCCACAACTACTGAGACTGTGCTCTAGAGCCCGCGAGCCACAACTACTGAGCCCACGTGCTGCAACTACTGAAGCCTGCGCGCCTAGAGGCCACGCTCCGTAACGAGAAGCCACCGCAATGAGAAGCCCGTGCTCCGCAACAAAGAACCAAAGCAGACAAAAATAAATAGATAAAATAAATTTATATATATTAAAAAAAGATCTAAATGAATCTCAGCTACATGGACTGGGCTGCTGTTTGGGTCTGAGCAGTTCTGCAGAGGCTGACATATACTGCAGGAAATCACAACTGCTGCGTCTGCCCAGGTGAGTCAGTACCTGTCAAGGAACAGTACCTCTTCCTTCAGGAAAGGAAGGTGAGATGTCTCCAGGATGAGAGTTTTCTCGTCGGAGGCGTTATAGGCAGGATGCTGTGTTTCATGGGAACTAGTTCACAAAGTGAAGCTTTCTATTCTCGTTCATCAGTTTCCTAATATTGAGAGATTTGTAATATTCCAGATATTAAGAGAGAGCTGCTCTCTGCAAGACACTGTACATAGTGCTATAATCTAGGTCTCGACTGAAAACCATTTTCACGGGGTCTCCTATGATGCAGCTCACGGAGCCCAGAATGCTGGTTCGGCCCTTGTCCTTCTACATGATTTGAGAAAACCTCTTTCACTTTTCTGTTTTGCTTCCCCCACATCTGAGATGAGGGGTTTTTTTGGTCTCCCCCTCTTAGGGATGCTGTTGGGTGGGGAGAAGAGAAAGTGAGGAGGTGTTGAGGCTATGACACTAAGACCCTCCAAGGTGACATGGGTTGCTAGGGGAGAGTTAGTCCGGCCTGGAGACGTGGCCGTAGATTTAATCCCACCTTTACAGCCTCTTCTAAGCCAGGAGGGATGAAGCAGCCTGGAGTTGGTCTTGTTGTTACACAAGCTGTTCTGTGGGTGTGTTTAGCCCGTGTTATTTTCTTCATCGCTGGGACCGCAATGCCTGGGAGGAGTTTAATAAGTACTTGCTGAACAATTGAACAACTGGCTGAATGAAAATACCCTTTTCTGGATTTCAAGTGCAGTGCCCTATGAGCCTGGATGTTGAAGGAATGCTTGGTTGAAGATAAGCTGTTACATTTCAACCCACCTTAGGTACAGAATTCAGAGCCTGCTGTTGGCTGCTTTGGCATTTTGTTGCCTTTAAGATGAGTGAGGGGTGGTGCTTAGAATACACCAGCACCCTATTGGCCACAAGGGTGCAGATACCTATGTGGTGAGAAGTAGCGGCATTCTATGGCTCCCCTTGGGAAATGAAAAGCCTGGTTTTTGGTCTTTCTTCCACCTCACCTGGTTTAGGGCTTGGGCTTTGCAGTGAAGAGCTCTGTTGAAAAGCTAGTAGCTAGGAGACAGTCACATTAAATAAGTCCTGTTGAAATCTGCTAGGTTTCTGCATCATAATGATCATGTTCATATGATGACAAAGAAGCCCCCTTAGATAAGAGTTAATGGCTTTGAGCAAATGAGTTAATTACTGGGTAAGCGGCACAGTTGGAGGAGAGATGGGAAAGTCTGACGCCTAGTGGTCATTAGGAAGGGCCTGGAACTAACCACACATGATTCAAGGAGGAAAATGTCTAAAGAGCATTACTGAATCCTAGATCTGGAAGGGACTTACAGAGAACCATTTCCACCTTAAAATTTTTTGGTTTGTTTTAAGACACCAGGTCTGAGATCCTGTCTGCACCCTGACTGTTGGTGTACACGGTGAAAAAAAATTGTGGTGGAAAGGACTGATTACCATAAAAATATAGACCCATTTTTTTTAAAAAAGTCTAGAGCTTATAACACTGGAGTGGCAGGATGGCTCCCTGTCAAGTTGCAGACAACAGCTTCCAGTTCAAGGAAGGACTGAAGAGGCACAGAGCCCTTGAATTCAGAAATTACACACCTTCCTTCCTCAATTTGCTATAAAAATAGTAGACTTAGATGAAGTGATTTCAGTTGATATCTCCAGCTCTAAAACATCTCAAGTTTTTAACAGACAGATATGTAGGTACCTCAGTGAGTGATTGGATTATCTTCAGCAAGCCACTGAGATTCTCTCTATGCCATTGTCCATGAAAAAGTGAAAAGTAATTCTATTCCCTGAAAACCTTTCTGGAAGGTAACTTAGCTGTAGGTAACACAGGAGTTTAAAAGTGCAAAAACCCTTTAACCCAGAATCTGGGAATACCTCCTAAGAAAGTAATAAAGTAAGTACTGAAAGATGTTTTGATGAGTTATTCATCATAAAAAAATGTTAAAAACAGTCTAAATGTCCATCAGTAAAGAATCGGTTAAGTAAGTCAAGTATTTTTATATCATAGGATACTAAATATAAAGGAATTTTTAAGAAAATACGAAACTAGGTCTATATATTCTAATATCTTAAGATGTTAAGAATATCTTGATAAAATCAGGCTACAAGACATTATGATCTTTTTTTGGCAGTGCATTTAAATATATATTGAAATGTTTGAAAATCTCAACACTCAGTGGTGGGATTATTTGTGTCATCTTTTACTCTTTATGCCCTTTTTTATTGTCTGATTTAGAAACTAACACACCATTGTAAAGCAATTATACCCCAATAAAGATGTAAAAAAAAAACCCAGGGCATAGGAAAAACCATTTTACAGATGAAGAAACCAAGGCTCAGAGAGGTTACCATAACTTCTCTACAACAACACTTGTCTCTTCTCACCCAGTTCTACTCCTAACTATGTTATAAACTCCTCTAGAGAAGGTCTTATATCCTATTCATCCTGGAACCTTTGGGCCCAGCTGCTTCAAAATCACTATTGCAGAATCTAAGTCAGCTTTTGAACTTAGGTCAGGGGTCAGTTATCATTAGCAACAACCTCAGCAGCTAATAGTTATTGGACAAAATGAGGGGCAGTTTAGCAGAAGAGTAATACATTTGACTTCTGAAATAAGAATTCCGGCTCCAAAACTTACTGGCTGTCCTGATGGGTGCAAATGACTTAACCTCTCTGTCCCTAGTTTCCTCAGTTGCAAAATAAGGAATGGAACCCTAACCACACAAGGCTGTTATGAGGAGTCAGGGAGCTGGTATCTAGAACGTGCTCAGTAGAGTGTAGTACACACCAGTAAACACTAGTCATCTTTATTATTATCATTACTATGTTCTTAATGCTTACTATTTTGCATGCATCATCTCACTGAATCTTTGCGGTAAGTCTATTCAGAGAGAACACTAAGGTTCGGGAGGTTAAATAACCAGTGCAGGAGAAGGGACTAGCCTGTGGAAGGGCTGGGATTCCAACTCAGATCGGATTCCAGAGCGCACCCTCGGCAGCTGCGCGGGTTGCTCATCTGACCAAGACAGTAACGAAATATCATGGATGAAGGAGGACTGTTGAATTTGCATTCCATGTTGTAACAGGAAGCTTTATTTCAGAGTACAAGAAAATACTCAGGTTTGTTCCTGAGGCTAGAACTATGTGATATATTCTTTAAATGTTTGTGTAAGTCAGAACTTTTTCGATGAGGGTGACAGCAGCCAGTTTATTGGCTGACTAAATGAAATGCCCAAGGGTAGGTCTCCCCCATTTTCTGATGTGGCTTGATCCAAGTGTCAAGTGATGCCACCAGGGATATTTCTCTCTCCATTTATTAGCTATCTTTCCCTCTGTTGGCTTCTTTTTCACTCAGGCTTTACCCTCTTAAAGGCAAGATGATCACCAAGGGCTCTGAGCTTATATCTCAATAGTCACATCTATTGGACAAGGGCTTCTCTCTCCAGTTGTTGCAGCAAAAATCTGGATGGCATCTCATTAACCTGGAGTCACGCATCCCTCCCTGAACCAAACCCTCTGGCCAGGATGGAATACTCTGATTGTCCAGGCCTGGCTTAAGGGATACTCATTTGCTCCCCCAAAATAAAGTGAGGCACATGGACTAAGAGTGGGGGTCAGGTGACTTTCCAAAGGAAACCTTAATTTTCTGTTACCTGAAGAAAGAGGAATGGATGCCGTTTAGGCAGCAAGTAGAACTATGTCCCCTACCAGCATGCTGTTCACTGATGGAAGATGGTGCTATGGACTGAGGAAGTCCATTGCTGACTAGCTGAGGAAACGTAACACAAATCCCTTAACTCCACAGCTTCAGTTCTCCTATTTGTAGTAACATCTAACATATAGGTATAGCCCCACTTACTTCTTTTTTTTTTTTTTTTAGATCTTTATTGGAGTATAATTGCTTTACAATAGTGTGTTAGTTTCTGCTTTATAACAAAGTGAATCAGCTATACATATACATATGTTCCCATATCTCTTCCCTCTTGCGTCTCCCTCCCTCCCACCCTCCCTATCCCACCCCTCCAGGCGGTCACAAAGCACCGAGCTGATCTCCCTGTGCTAGGCGGCTGTTTCCCACTAGCTACCTACCTTACGTTTGGTAGTGTATATATGTCCATGCCACTCTCTCGCTTTGTCACAGCTCACCCTTCCCCCTCCCCATATCCTCAAGTCCATTCTCTAGTAGGTCTGTGTCTTTACTCCCGTCTTACCCCTAGGTTCTTCATGACATTGTTTTTTCTTAAATTCCATATATATGTGTTACCATACGGTACTTGTCTTTCTCTTTTTTTTTTTTTGTCTTTCTCTTTCTGACTTACTTCACTCCGTATGACAGCCTGTAGGTCCTCCACTTACTTCTTATAGTAACCCAAGACTGTACATACTTTGATTAGTCTGTAACTTTCACTTTGCAGTTCAGAAACACCAAGTACAGACAAATAAATCACTTGGCCAAGGTCACACAACTGGAAAGTGGCTGAGCCAGGATTTGAGCTCAGCCAGGCTGACTCCTGAGCCTCCACTGTTAACCACTAGGCTTTACTGTGTATAATGACGAGACTGGACAACGTGAGGTCTTTTTTTTTGGTGGGGGGGGCCTCCATGTTTTTGCCTCAGTGAAGAAAGAGAACCGGAAGAATAGTTAATAATAGAATGGAAACCCCTGAAAGCCCCCATTTTACAATAAGTGCTCATTTGGAGGGATAACATAGACCTGGTCTCTTGGTTTCATGCATTCTTATCTTGAGTGGATGTTCTCTGAATTTGTTAACAGGAAAACAGTTGTTCGGCCATTTCCAAATGAATTTGGAGTCTGTCTTTTATAATAACCAACACACTAAAGGCTTTATTCACTGTCGGTTTAGTTGCAGAAATGTAATGATCACTTAATGCAGTTGTGTAAAACACACTACTTAATGAAAACTTAACAGCTGAATATGATTGTGAAGAGGATATTTTTCTGGCCAACAGTAACTTCCTTTTAATGAATTATTGAGTAAACATCAAGCTGACTTAAATATTCTCCTGCTTTAAGCTGCTTATCTTCAAAATCTACTTCTGGAACAGTGCTTTGTCACCAGATGACTTAAGGTTAAAGCAGTCTATAAATTAGTAACTTACATCAAAGGGAAAAGTAGCTACTTATGTTGAATAATGAATAAGGCAAAGCCTTTCAAGGTTAGCAGTTCATGGTTAAATAAATAAAAATAGCCATGTAATGTGGAAAGTTAGCTTATTTTAGATGGTTCAATAATATGAAAGATTAAGCTATAACTTTTGGTACAAAAATGTCAACATTAAATAAATATTATATTCATTTTTAACTTGTCCAGCAAAAGAATACTTACCTTAAACTTCTTGGTGTCTTGAAGAAATTTTTGAGTTTATAGGTTGCTCTGTGTATGTTCCAAATTGTCATCTTCTTTTTTGGGATTATTTGTTCAAACTTCTCACCTCCATGACATATTAAGATTTTGAAGAGGTTACGACTGGTGTTATGATTCTATTTTAATTGTCTATATGATAGTCATGTGACTTGTTCAGTACTAAGAAAACTATAGCAATCATGAATATTAATTTTCTTCCGAGTTCCCTTCCTAAAAACAAGAGTGGTATGGACTTCCCTAGCGATCCAGTGGTTAAGACTCTGAGCTTCCACTGCAAGGGGCGTGGGTTCAATTCCTGGTCGGGGAACTAAGATCCCACATGCAGCAAGCACAGCCAAAAACCACCACCACCAACAACAACAAAAACAAGAATGGTACGTGTAATAATAACTACAAATATAGCATCAGCAACAACTCCTATTTATGTAGAATTTTCATTGGGCCAGGCTTTGTGCAAAGTATTTCACTTACATTTAGTCATGTAATTCTAACAAGTCTATAAAGTGGATGTCACTATATATTTTTCTACAGTGAGGGTAAGAGAAGTTAACTAAAATTCGCCAAGTCACACAGATGGTAACCGGTAGACCTAGGATTTAAACTTTCTTAAAATCCTATTCTGAGGCTAGTATCTTCCTCTCAGGTTCAGATAAATTTAAATTCCGGACTCGAACAGAGGCCGTGTATAAAATTTCCCCTTGCCACTCTGTTGAGAGCTTAAGAGTTCCTGAATAGAGAAGAATTTTTCTTTCATGGCCTCCCAAGGACCAGATCTATAGACTATTTTGTAGGAATAGTCTTGAGGGTGAAGAAAGGTGACCATGAACTGGGTCCCATACAGATCATATGTCATATTGAAACTGTGCTTGAATCACTGGGAAGTTTTGTTCTTTAAGCCACTGGCACTGATTTTTTTTAGCACAAAACACCACACGTATTATGTTGTCATCAGAGCCATCCTCGGTGATAATTGTAACATGCCAGCAATAAAAACACCCAGCCCTGGCTCCCATGGCCTATTTCTGAAAGGAACTGCATGGCTTTACAATTATCACTCAGACTGGCAGGGAGAAGGGACGGGTGGCAGAGCAGCAGGAGAAGAAATCTTTTCAATCTGGGTGAACAGATCAGCTGCCTTGGACACCATGCTGTTCTGGCCAAGCCAGGGTTCCTGTGACGTCATGCCCCACTCTCATACTGTCAGCAAAATTCCCTGAGGACAAGAGCTGCCACTGCCTACAAACGAGTATTTCTGCTCACTCCATTCAAGAATGTATGGCAGTTCCTCCTTTTCGTGAGGTTGTTCATCTCCTTTCTACCCCCCAAAGATGCTGAGTTCAGTGAGGATGAGGGTGCTGGAAGAATACTTTTTCATGATAGTTAGAGGACCACAGGTGAGGTGGCCAAAACCTGGCCATCTCCAGACCTTCCCTGTCAGGGTGCCACAGATGGGTTCTAGGTAAGCAGAGATGTAGGTCTATTTTACCTTTGAGCCAGCAGGAAGAGGCACTGAGAAGCCAGAGCCCAGCAGCCTCCTCCATCTTCCCAGGGTGCCATTCACAGATTATTATTTACTATTTGTGCCAGGATGTGAAAGAGTTTGGGAAGTATTGATAAAATGATGGGGAGAGACTCAACCTTTTTCCATCTATCGATCGATCAATCTATCTATCTAACAATGTCATCACTTTGTGATCTATGTTAAGCCTGTAATTATGTCCAAATAACCAGAAAATGCAAGTGTCTAGGTTTTCATGGTTCCAAGTGAAGGTTCTGAAGCATAATCCTGGAGGCCTCTGAATTATTGAAAGCTAAGGTGTTTCCTGTCACTATTGGGTATTTGTTTGTAGTCTAATTCATCACAAAATTGTAATCCTTTTATGATGTGATGTTAGAATATTTTAGTTTTATCACTGTAAGTTTAGCCCTTCTGAAGTACTTTGTGGTTAAGGTAATCTAGCAAATCCTCAATAATGAAACAGTGATTATGCCTTGGTTATGGAGTAGTGACTTTAACACGTAGATTTCCTAACTTTGTTGCTTTGTCAATCAGGTTAATGGAGAGACTGCCTTGGTCTTCTACTCAACAGTCGTTACGGGTTTTTTTTTTGTTTTTTTTTTTTGCGGTACGCGGGCCTCTCACTGTTGTGGCCTCTCCCGTTGCGGAGCACAGGCTCCGGACACGCAGGCTCAGCGGCCATGGCTCACGGGCTCGGCTGCTCCGCGGCATGTGGGATCTTCCTGGACCTGGGCACGAACCCGTGTCCCCTGCATCGGCAGGCGGGCCCTCAACCACTGCGCCACCAGGGAAGCCCAATCATTACGTTTTTTAGAAAATTAAGTATGGCAAATTTAAACATGCTGTATTTCCGAAGGATGATACCTAAGGAGAAAGGAATAAAGTAATGGAGACATATTTTCTATTAATCCTTAACTTCTATCCATTAGGGCAGGGGTCCCAAAACCCCCCCCCCCGGGGGGCTACGGACCCCTACTGATCCGCAGCCTGTTAGGAACCAGACCGCACAGCAGGAGGTGGGCGGCCAGCGAGGAAGCGAAGCTTCATCTGTTTCTCCCCATCGCTCGCATTACTGACTGAGCCACACTCCCCCACCCCTCCCCCGCCCCGGCTGTGGAAAAATTGTCTTCCATGAAAACCGGTCCTTGGTGCCAAAAAGGTTGGAGACCGCTGCATTAGGGCATTAAGTTGATCATTGTGTCTAGACCACAGTGGATTTTTTTTTTTCTTCACTCTAAAAACAGACCATTGCTGGGAATTTGTCTGTAGGTTCCTAGGATTCTAGACCCATTTGGTATCACAAGTCTCTGGGATAATTTTCCCAGACAACAAAGTAACCCATCCCTGTCTACATTTGACTGCTGGTCCTAAACCATCACTCTTGTCATCCTCTTGGGTTCCACCAGTCTTCCTGTTTTACACTTAACTGCAAATATCAAGACAGACTGTCTTATTAGTATGCTCTCTATATGTAGTATTCTCCACTCTTAGCTTTTTCAGTCAAGGTATCTTCTGTTCAATTTTCAAATAAAATTTCTTCTCCAACTCTTCCTTTCTGCATTCAGGAATCTAGTTTCTAAAGTGTGTTTACTAGTACTTTGTATATATCACGTCCTAAGTGCCCAACATCTTGCCTGTAACAAGACACCTGTTTTAACAAAATCTTAGCTTACACTAGAGACTGTTTTCTGAAAGTGCTAATGTTTGAGAAAATTGCTAAACAAAGATTTGAAAGCACCTCAAATGTGGTAGATGCTCAATGAATATGTAATTACATATATACAATTTATTTGATATTAATTTTGCTGTCAGTCAATAAAAACTTATTAAACTGTAGCCTCTGCACTCTAGGGAAAATGACAAAGTATAAAATATTGCCTCTGCCTTACTGAACTGGCAATGAGCTGGGATTAAAAACTGACAGTGGGCCCATGATAAAGAATACAAAGTAGTTTAAGGTCAGCTGCTGAATGTATGGCAAAGACCATGCATACTGCAGAGTGTAGAAGGATGGCCGACATCCTGAGAACTGGAGCGGTCAAGTATGGACTTCTGAAGGAGGATAGATGGGCCTGGGAAAATCGCAAACACAGGGCAGAAGATAGTGAAAGCATAAAGGCAAGAGCACATACAAAAATCACCCCCGAGCTTAACCATTTTCAATACATTTGGGTTAAATTAACTTAATTCAACTAAAAAGAGACATATTACTTGATTAAGAATGACTTGGAAAGGCTAACTGGTACACCCTCGTATCTTCTGATACGTCATTTCTTAGCCTACTCCCAGGCAAACACAGATTAGAGCTATTTTTAAAGACTTAAGGAGGCAGATTTCAGAACTTCTTCTGAAAAGGGCCTGTTAACAGCCCTTGTTAAGAAGTAAGCCTACTGCATGTGAAGATAATATTATGGTCCTGCTACACTGTAAGCTGGCTTCTTTCTTGTTCTGTCCTCTGCGATTTTAAAAAGACATGTTGATTACTCTTCTTTTGGTTAGATGCCCTCTGTGTAATTAAGTCTCTCTTTGGCTTTCTCTTCCATGTTACCAAACTATTTCTGAGTTGAAGCATCCTTTTTCCTTTTCTGTCTGGTTTTCCCTTGTTCATTCTGCCTGTGGCAGAGAGAGGCCCACGTCCCCTCCATTCCCTGAGGGCCTAATGAGGAGTGATGACCTGCCTGAGTGAAGACTGCCCTCTCCCCATGGCCACTAAAGTCACACTGTGCCCGCCCCTGTGGGCGCCTGGGACATGCAGCAGGTGAAGAGAGTAGTTTGGTTTCTAGCGAAGGCTAGGAAGTGAATAGATTATAGCTGCATCTCATTAGCAGCCTTTGGAATATCTAGCAAGCCACATCACGGTGATCTGAGAGATGTGGGTTACAGGGAAAATGAGAACTGTTAAAGGGGAGAGAATTGCCTTCCTCCCCATTTCTGTGCTATGTATCTAGGCCAGAGGGATGTTAATTTCCTACTCTAATTGGAAGTGTTCCTTTTCATTAAATTGTACAATGGGAGGGAAGTGTCACTTTCACTAGTGATGACCATTGGTTTCTTGTCCTAAAGAAACTATGTTCTTCACAGTGTCCCCCAGCTCAGGATCATGACAATGGCTATCTCTCCCCTGTAGTACCAGATTGGAATTCCTTGGCCTGACATTCAATAGCCTTGTCCAGTCTACCCTTTCAACCACATTTCTCATTATTTTCTGGAGAAAATCTTTGCTCTACCAGAGAGATCTCTCCACCCACTCTAGCATAAGCCACTACTGTTCCTACCAGTGTCCTTTGTTAACATGATATGGAAAGCTGTCCCTTCTTGTCTCCTCTCTACAAAATCCCATGAATTCTTCCAGACCCACTTCAATTTCCTCTTGGAATTACTTATTCTCAAATTTGGAAGGGATCACTAAGGTAATCCTGTCCCAATCCAGCAGCTAGCTTATAACAGAAACATTTTGTAAATATGTGTAGATGAATTAATGGGCTACATCTCTCCTAGAAACCCCAGCTGAAAAAAATATAAATAAAATATATTGTGGGTCAGAGCTAAGGCTAATTAGATTCTCCCAAAGAACTCACCCTGAAAACTTCAGTTCTACTTTTCAAAGATCTGGGAAAAGCAATTTGATGGCTTGTGTTGATTATTGTAATTCATTGTAATTATGAAAATGTACAACAATTGTTTCAAAGGGTTAGAATGGACCATGGAGGGTGCCTTGGCTCACTAAGGCCTCCATCAATACTTAAGGAATTTTAGACCAGGGAGCTCTTTGTTAAGGGCATTTACTCTTGCTAATTCATTCTCTTAAGTTGGCAGAAAGAGAGGATAGATAAGGAATAAGGGATGCCCACCAAGGATGTGACTGAACAGACGCCATCTCACCTTTTAAGAAGTACAGAGAGGACATACCAGAGCCAGAGGAGATACTGGAGTTTCCCCCATGTGTAAAACTGAGGAAAATTCACAGTACCTGGGAGGATTTTTGGAGAAAAGCAAGAGTTGCTTCAATCAAGCAGTAAGCACTGCATCTGCCACAAGGTAACTTTTCATTAAACGTGAGGGGAAAAAAATGACTTACCTTGTAGAAGGGAAACAATGAGAACTAAAAGGGAGAATAGTAGGAGTTTTTCACTTTCTGAAACATCTCTTGTTGGCAGGGGCAGGGAGTAAGGCTCTGGAAGAGGAATGAATATTTTTCCAGGGGGAGGAGATGATAATGAATGAAAGATTTTGTGAATCAGGAGACACGAGGTCATGTGAAAGAGTTTGATGTAGTTTCACAGTGAGAACTCAGTGTTGTACAAACAGTATGGAAGGTTATGGGTGTGAAGTTAGTAAAAAGTAAGAATAGGTCCCTTGGAGCCTGGGCTGAGGGTTCCAGCAGAACAGCTGAGTTGGGAATGCAATGGGTGGCTTGAGAAAGGGGACAATTCCTGGGTATGAGAATATGGAGGAAAAATAGAATCAAACATTTTATAGACTAGTGGCCGAAAAGCCCAAGGTGGAGTCCTCTCAGTGACCATTGGATTGGTCCAGAGTAAATACTCAGCCTTCCTGAAAGTAGTCCATAGAGGAGATGGGGCAAAGGAATGTGTATTGAAGGCAGGTGAAGGAGGAATGTGGTGGGGAGGCTGGGGCAACCCCACGGGTTTAGGGACCTGAGCTAACATATTGTTCTTCTATTAAGGTTCGATGTTTGGAAAATGGCTTTTTAGGGAAGAAGTGGTCCCACGGAAGGTCAGTATAAGCAGAATTTGCCTGCCCTACTTTACAGAAGTGTTCATCCTAGGGCGTGCTCTAGGTAGCTCCAGGAGTTCTGAGCAAGGCATATATGCCTAAGTTCATGTTTGGTTACTCACATTCTGAAGTCACTGACACCTGTTGGTCCATCTTTGCCCTTGAGAAAAGACTTTGCATTGCAAGTTCTGCTTGGGCTGTTCCCTGAGAAGCCAGGAGATCAGCGGGTGTCAATGTTGGCTCCTTGAGAGAGGTCACTTTGCTTGGTGAGAGACTATAAGTAAAAATAGAAGCCCCAGTGTGGCCTCTTGGGCAAATGACTTATTCATGGGTTCTAAATTATTGAGGTCATTGAAGAGAGTGCTATTTTGAATCTTTGAGAGAGGAAAAGATGGGGTGAACTGCATTTTAAGAAAGGCTGTGCCTTCATAGGGCAAAAGGCGGACGGTGCAAACAGTGACTGAAAGAAGAGGGGTGGGTGTGCTCACCTATGATGGGCATGTGCTCCATGGGTGAACTTCAGAAGCCTTGTGTCTGTAGACCAGTCTGCCTCATCTGTGGCCCTTGCAGAGCTGGACTTTAGGCACTTTAGCTAGAGTGATTTTACAGGGTGCTGGGAAGAGCTCCCTGCCACCAAATACTGTCCCCACCTTTTGTCACTCCTCCAGAGCTGGAAGGCCTTGCTTTTCTCTTGAAATGGAAGTGCTTGCTGAGGAGCTGCACACATTGATGATTGGTTTATCAGCTGCCACCTCCATCATTGGTGAACACCTTTGCAAACAAACAAACAAACAAAATGATTTAATAGTTGATTAAGAGCAGAAATGGAATGCAGAACAACCCTTGAGGTGAGGGGAGGGGAGGAGGGTTGCAGTAGACGAAGGGCCTGGCATGTGGGAACGTAGAAGTGAGGACCCTGAGGAAGGAGGGAGAAATTGACAAAGGCAAACTTCTGTTTAAATACTTAGTATTTCCCCTGCACTGTCCCTGAGCTCCTTGAGGAATTCCAGATGATTTTCTCTTCTATTAATTTTTCATCCTCTTATAACAACTTCTCACCCACATTGATCAATAAGTACTGTAGATAGCCCATAATTTATCAAGTCTGTGTGTGGATTTGCTGGTTCTTTCATTTGAGATTCCTATAATCCTTCTTTCTTGGTACCCACTACCCATTTAGCACTCCTGTTGACTTCCCACTGAATTTCTTTTCTAAAATTGGGAAATCCCCAAATTTGTGAGGCAGAGCTTATCTCCCATGTAGAAGCTCCCTTGCAGCTGTGATGTGAGCCCTAACCTACCCCACCCCAGATATGAGTGCCCACCCTAGACATGGAATTGGAGGGTCATGACCCAACGAGTCAGGGAGGCTATAGAATGCCCTCTGGGGAGAATGGAGGCAGCTACCTGCAGTTCCCAATGACAGCATCCTGGGTCCAGCAATGTGGCCTTGGCAACCTGCAGTGTCTGTTGCGTCTTTGCCCTTCACACCTATACTGTCTTCATGGGACAGCTCTGTGGTCTGTCCACCTATTCCTCCCAGACATTCTATGAGGAGCCAATACCCTCTGAATTAAGGTCCAAATCTGCTTAAGTTGACAAGGATTGGTATTTGCTGTATGCAACTTAAGAGTTCTGATTTTTAGTTTATTTAACACATAAAATGTTTCTATGTACCAGCACTTTACAAATATTAACTCATTTAATCAATTAGCTCTTTAATCCTGGTACCCAGTAGGGACTATTATCATCCCTATTTTATACATAAGGAAACTAAGATACAGACAGGGCACCTAATTTGCCTTAGATAACTCAGTTGGTCAGGGGTAGAGCTGGGATTCAAACCCAAGCCCTTAACCACTATGTTCCCCTGCCTCCTAGGCAGATCTTTCCCCATTGTCTTCCTTGGCAATCTTCCCCACTACTTCTGTCTGCTTTCATGCTTGGGCTTCCACATCCTGTAATGAAACAGGGCCTGTTTCTCAGACTTGCCTGGTTACTTCACCCATCTACAAACCTGAGTTGTTAAAAAAAAAAAAAAGAGAAAAAAAAAGGTTAGGTGTTTTGCTCCTGAGACCTAAAAACATTTCATTACAATTGTAAGAAACAACTTCTCCTGAAAGATCTTAACTAAGTTTGTCTTAACTAAGTAGCTGTGGGAATTTCTAATACCTTTAGATAAGGGAGAAATATTACTATCAGTCTATCAGTTAAGGAAGAGCAAGGCCAAAAGAAATACTGATATTAATTCAAGCCAATTTATGAGACCTTTCTCTGTGTGCAATAGCTTATGATGAAATTTTGAATAAAGTAGGTTATTTCTATGTAGGATATTGAGTAAAGTAGGTTATTTCTATGTGGGATAAATATCAAGGCTGTTTCTGATGGTGTTTTGATTTCTGTTTCTCATTGTCTGTCTTGGTCTTTCTCTTTCCAAGCCTTCTGTCTTTGTATTAATTTGCTCATGATCCTGAGCAAAACACTAACTGGTGTCTAAGAGGACATGCCTTTCACTTGACAGGAAGCCATACAAGGAGAACTGTGGTCCCAAAGACCTGTCAGTGCTCTGTTATCGTTTATTCCTTCCAGATCTGTCAAAGCCTCCTAACAACTTGATTCCTTCTGCTGGCTGTTGCTAAGTGTCCATCATTCCCTTTGAAGAGGTTAAAAACCATCCCAATTACATTCCACTTAGGTACCCTTGAGAGATTTAACCAGAAGGTTGCAGTATGTGAAGACACTTTCCACAAGTGAGAGGCAAGAATTGAGGACTGGGTAAGAGAACAGTGGTCGTCCACATCAGCAGGGGGATCTGAGTGAAAGGCAGAAAGGAATTCTCAGATGGTGAAAGGCAAAAATACTGCACAAGAGAGACTCTTGTAGAACCTGCCTCAGAGCATGAGTGTAGATATCCCACTTTGCCACCTGAGTGGCACTGATAGGCTGAGAGTATGTAGGAAGTGCCAAGAGGACCAGGGAGGGAGAGGAAAAGAGAAGAGAATGCAATTAGGCTTTTCTGTAGTGCTGTGCTCTTCAACATTCCCAAGGACTTTACAAAGCTTGTGTTTGAATTAACAAAAATGCCCATAAAGGGTAGCCAATGTACAGATGAGTAAAAATGATAGGCTCACATGTTCTGCAATGTAAGGAAATACATACTTTGACCCTAGGAACACTTGTAGCCAAGCAAAACAAGACTCTGGGTGGCATTTTAAGGAGTCTCTCCATTTATCTCCCCCAGTGGCATGAAACGCTATTTATTCCCTCTTTTCTCAAACCTCATTCGTTCTTTATGACCTGACCCAAACCCCATCTCTTCCATGAAGCTGTTACTGGTGACACTAATCTTGATTAAACTTTACTCTGAAATCCTATTAAATTCAGAGTCTGTGCCACTCAGTGTAAAAAACAGATACTTATAACCTGTGTTGGATTGTTTGTCCTTGTTTCCTGTAAGTTAGTCTTATCTCCCAGTCAGAAGTTGAGCTTCCTAAGAGGCCAGTTTATCCTGTGCTTTTATATCTCCCAAACTCCCTTCAGAGTAGGAAACAACTTAACTTTCAGCTGCAAGTAACTGAAATCTCCAACTCAAACTAGCCTAAACAATAAGGACATTGATTATGTCATGTAACAAGAGGATAGGCAATAGGGTGGGCTCCGGGTGTGGCTTCCAGCTCCACCTATCTCTGTGATACTGATGGCTCTACCTTCCTTTATAGGTTGATTTCCCCCAGCTGTAGGAAAATGGCTGTGGTCACTCCTGACACTATCTGAGAGAGAGAGGGGACGGACCATTTCTCCCTGTGCCGTTTTTCTAGGAATGAGGAAACTTCCTTCACAGCTCCTCCAGCAGACTTCACCTCATACCTTCTTAGCCAGAATTGAGTTACAAGACCTCTAACTATGCAAGGGGACTGGGATTACCAGGGTTAGGGTTAGGGACAGGCTGCCCCTAGAACTGAGGACAAGGTCATCTTCCTCCAAGTCATGTGTGGCGATGGTGAAGGAGGTGAGATCTTTGAACACAAATGAAGGAACGAGCACTGGGTAGACAACCAGTGGTGTCCAGGGGCTGCCTTTTGCAGGCTTGTAAAAGCCAGCTGCTAGATTCAGGAATTTTGAGTGCTGGTGGTTAAACACAGTCATTATAAAAATTGAATTATATAATCTTACAATTAAAGTATATTAAAGCAAAGGTAATAAGTACTCAAAAGTCATCACTTCCTAATTATTTTTACTACATCATACTATTATCTATGCGTCTGATGTTATTGACAGCTGTGTATCTGTACAGTGGAAATGCTATAATGGTGAGCTACAGTGCATCATTCCCAGCTCTGCATTCAGTAACATCATGTTGGCTCTTTGAAAAAGGCAATGGTGCTAGTATTCCACCATGGGAATAGTCAAATGATACAAATCGGGGCTTGAGTTATTGTTTTGCTGATTGTCCAGATGCAAGAGAATATGTTACTAATGCAGATTAAACTTAAAATTCTGTTGTCTGTAGACATTTTATTGTGAATAGTACAAAATACTAAAGATGTATTGTTCAGTTTTCAAAAGCCATTATTTGAACCAGCGAAGTCACTCACATTGACAAATGAGTGAAGTTTTGACATATATCCTCTTTGTTTCACTTTCATATTACTCAGTAACATAAGTGAAAATATCAACCAACATTCAGATCAGAATTACACTCATTTACTAATTGCAAACATAAAATGATTGTGAATACAAGAGTTCAGAAAAAAATCAACAAAAGCATGCTGTGAGAATTGGTTTTATGGAATTTATAATGAAAAGTGTTGTATACTTTATGATTATTTATAAATTATATGTTGCACATCCTTTATATTAGTAAAATTTGTAACATATATAAGTACTAATATATAGTATAATACTAATATATATATAGTTTAATACCTGAGTGTGTGTGTGTGTATGTGTGTGTGTGTGTGTGTATCTCCCTGAAAGCCTGTTATTACACATTTATCAGTACAACACTGGGACTGTCAATAGATTTAAAAATCTACAGCATCCTCAATGACCAACCAACTATGGTTACTTTTCTTCAGGTGCCATTTAGAAAATATATTCATCTGATTTTAGATTTCCTCAATAAGTTAAAAAATGGTTCACTAAGTTTATCTTTGTGGAGGTAAAGGCTTGAATGAACAACTCTGCTTTGGTTTAGTTTGGTGATGATTTCAGCAGATCAGGGAGGTTTATTTCCCCATTGAGTCCATAGTTTGAATCAATTCAAGTTCCTGGTAATAATAAGCCACACTGACAAAGAGATCTACCGTAATCACATTATTCTGTCTCATCATGATGAGTCCTCCAGGACATGGCACATCTAGGTATTTTGACACCCACTGAGCCAGTGTTCAGCTCTGAGCTTATACCAAGGGAAGCAAGGAACTTCATTCATAAAACGTTTCTTCCTCCTTTTTGAGTTGCTTTACCCAGGAGAACAGATTAGCGTTCATCTGCTGTTCTATACCTTTATCACGTTACCTGATGGTGAGCGGAAAGAAGAGGTTTTGGCCCCTGGAAATGCACGTTCAAGATTTGACTCTCAGGAATTCCCTGGCGGTCCAGTAGTTAGGACTCAGTGCTTTCAGTGCTGTGGGCCTGGGTTAAATCCCTGGTCTGGGAGCTAAGATCCTGCAAGCTGCGCGGCGCAGCCAAAAAGAAAAAAAAAAAAAAGATTGACTCTCTTCTCAGGCCAGATGTGAGCTGATGATGTGCCCTCTTTGGGGAAGTTGCCCTCTGGGCTTTAGTCCTGAGGGATGGTTTCTCTTCTCAGTAAACATGATATATGTTGAAATGGGGAATGAAGGGAACCCAGTCATTATGGTTTCCTCCATTATCTTATATATCTTTGTTGCTTATTTCAGCAATGCTTCTCTTTTAGGTTCTCAGCATGGTTAAACAAATCTTGACACCTCATCTATGGTTGCTGTTATTATTAATATAAGGGCAATGGCAGTTATTTATTTGTCCTCTGCTATGTGTCAGGCACTAGGCCAAATACCCATATCTTCTCTAATACTCAGAACAACCGCACAGATAGAGATAATCATTTTCTTTTCTAAATAAGAAAACTGAAAGCCAAAGAGATTTAATAACCAAGGTTTTAACCAGAGTCTGTCTGACTCTAAAGCACATCCTTTATATTAGTAAATATATATTTTCCCACTATACCAGGATTTCTTTCCTTCCTCAATAACTCATTAGGGCTGAACCCTATTGGAACAACATATCGAATGATGAAAAAATTCAAAAGTTGCATTTGGATAATATAGGCTAATAATCCACATTAGGACATTCTTACTTTAAGCTTGACCATTTGCTAATGGATTCAACGGATACCAATTTTTTTTTTTTTTTTTTTGCGGTACCCAGGCCTCTCACTGTTGTGGCCTCTCCCGTTGCGGAGCACAGGCTCTGGACGCGCAGGCTCAGCATCCATGGCTCACGGGCCCAGCCACTCCGCGGCATGTGGGACCTTCCCGGACCGGGTCACGAACCCATGTCCCCTGCATCGGCAGGTGGACTCTCAACCACTGTGCCACCAGGGAAGCCCCCCATTTTTTTTTTTTAAATGCACTTTCGGTGTCCTTACAAGTCTACAAAGGTCAGGTGGAGCCAGGGCAATAAGGGCTCAGGGACACTTCCTGAAAACCTAGTGACTATCTGGGGCACAGAGTCCTCTGTTTCATTGGTTTCATGAACCTTTGTATTTGAATCTCAGAAAATAGGCAGAGACCACACAGAATTTTTTCATTGTGTAGGTGTAATGCTGTAGATAGAGGTCCAGCAGTTCCAGAAACAAAATGTGCCCTGCCTGATGTGACTAGTTTTCCTGGTGGAATCCCAGCTTTCAGGTCAGAAAAGGAATGCATTAGGTGTAAGGCCAACCAGACAAGGAACAAGCAGCCTTTCAACAAGATGATCCTGTACTAGTTACAGAATATTATTCTATATCCTGCATCATGCAATCAGAAGAAATTAAAAAGGCCAGATCATCAGCATAGGACCATGGCAATTCCTAGCACCCACAACCAAGTGGCATTATGCCTAGAGAGAGAAAGGCTATTGCTGGCATCCTTTTTCTTCCATGGATTGCTTCTAAACTTCAGAATTAAAAACAGATGGAGATGCTTTATATCATAACAATTGAGATGCTCCAATGTCAATACAGGTCAAGGTAGGCTTGTCCACATTTATAAGTTCAACACAGTCCTCAGACACACAAGTAGGCTCGGCCTCACCCAAGAAGATTCTCTCCAGCCCTCATGAAATCATTGAAATGAGCAATCGGGGCATCCTTGAAATAAAGGAGGTATCACTAAAGGGCAACCAAGCCTATGGCAGTGTATTCAAATTGTCTTCCTCCTGTACCCACTTAAAAAATTATGAAAAACTATATACCCCTGATGTATTTTGAAGTTTACAAGTTTTATCATCGATTTTTTATAGTTGCTAAAGGATGTAGTTTCTGACGTACCGTGTTGTACAACACATTGGCATTCAAGATCTTTTCAACAAATTCTTGAAGTTACAGAGCTAGTAGCATCCAATCTATTGAAAATGTCTACCATGTCTAATTGACAAAGGCAGTCCTCATTGTCAAACTAATAAAGAAATCAGGGATAGTTTGTGTCAGAAAAAAACAGTAATGTAGAAAATTCAAAGTAAAATATGCATTTCCCCTTGACAAACTTCTCCCTTCTGAATCCTAATTGTGAGAAAGAGGGAGATTGAGAGAAAACAGTGTGTCGCCTGGATGACCTAAAGCCACTGCTCTCTCCAGTGTCTGTCATCCAGTCTTTCTTGGCTTTCTTGCAGAGGCCTCTTCTGCTGGAATGACGTGTTCTTGATTTGACCCTTTGTTTTTACTCCCAGAGCAATGGACCTTGGTAACATTGGGGGTGGTTAGTATTCTTTTCTTTTTAAAGTGGGAGAAGGTCTGTTGTGAAAGTGGAGGTGGGAAAGGAGAGCCTGTGACAGCAGGAATGTTCTCAGGCGGAGTTTTTAGCAAAGGGTTTTAGGGAAGCTGAGTCTGAAAATTTATTCTCTCAAAGCTCTCAATACTGTGTATGGCTTGGAAAGTCTTCCTTATGCCCAGCAGTAAGCAAACCATTTCTGAAAACCACTGTTCTAAGCCATGGAAACAAATAGGGTTTTGTTGCTATAGGACACTGTGTTTATGAACTTTAGGGTCGTCTTTCCTTCCTCTCTCCCTTCATCAATGGATAGGATCAGGGAGCATGTGTTTCTCCTCCACTATCTGATGTTCCCACAGCCATTTAAATTCCCTCCCCCTCGAAGGGGAGAAATCCTTCCCTACTTGCCATACCTTAGGGCTGACATACAGAGTTTACCTTGAGAAATGGCACAGAGGGAAATTTACCATGAAGCTCATGAAGATGAAGTGTCAAGTCCCTCACTTTCACGGCCTCTTCCAAAGTCTTGGGAGGGTCCCTAACGTGTGTTTACAATGTCATGTATTTCTGTAAATTCTTTTTTTAATTAATTAATTAATTTATTTATTGGGTCTTCGTTTCTGCGGGAGGGCTTTCTCTAGTTGCGGCGAGCGGGGGCCACTCTTCATCGCCGTGCGCGGGCCTCTCACTATCGCGGCCTCTCTTGTTGCGGAGCACAGGCTCCAGACGCGCAGGCTCAGTAGTTGTGGCTAACGGGCCTAGTTGCTCCGCGGCATGTGGGATCTTCCCAGACCAGGGATTGAACCTGTGTCCCCTGCATTGGCAGGCAGATTCTCCACCACTGCGCCTCCAGGGAAGCCCTATAAATTCTTTTTTAAAAAGTATGTCTGTATTCTCTTACTTAAAGAGGATCCCTTCCCCCAAATATAAGCTTCCCATCCCTTGAGGGTTTCCAGATTTAGCAAATAAAAATACAAGATGCGCAGTTAAATTTGAATTGAAGATAAATTATTAATAATTTTTTTATTATTCCAAATATTGCATGGGACAGAGTTATACCAAAAAAATTATTTGTTGTTCATCTGAAATTTTGTCTAGCAGCAAATTTTGTCTATCAACTGCCCTACCTCTCTCAAAATTTTGATTCTCCACTGTTTGGACACAAAATGGTAAGGTAAGTCTCGCTCTTCCCAAATCATATGAAGATATATTGAGTTTATATTGTAAACTCTTCTTAAACTATAATTTGAGACTTTGAAAGTCAGTCCTGACAGATCTTATGCAATCTTATTTTTTTGGCACATTTTGCTACAGAAACACAGATCAAAATAATTTCCCAGCTCTGTGGGAAAATGAGAAACTCTCTTGTTTGGTGAGAGACAAGAGAACAGTGAAATGTCACTGTTGGGCTTTGAATTGGGATCCGGTGTGGAACAGGAGTGTTGGGAAAGGAAGCTCTGTAAGTGGCTGCAGGGAAGCAATAACTAGTGGGGGAGGAGAGAATCATGGCTCAAGAAGATTTGGGTCACAATAGGAAGAACTAGAGAGTATTTCTTAGTTCTACACCCTGACCTACAGTGAGAAACACATTTTCCACTGTGACCCAAAATTTACCTCCCTATGTATGTGATTGAAACAAAAGTTTCATGAAACATTCACCATCACTACATGTACAGTTACTGTGTGTAACGCACACTCATATTTTCTACTCTAACTTATTTGATTTTTTTTTTTAAAAGCTAATTGCACTCAGTTGATTTCACAGCCAACTGATAAATCATGAACTGTGGTTTAAAAACCACTGCGTGGGAGCACTGCTACTCAAAGCAACTGTTCAGGGCACTGGCTGT
This sequence comes from Lipotes vexillifer, assembly GCF_000442215.2. Lineage (NCBI taxonomy): Eukaryota > Metazoa > Chordata > Mammalia > Artiodactyla > Lipotidae > Lipotes > Lipotes vexillifer. The sequence goes on from NW_006789313.1 coordinate 2,688,130, forward strand.
GGTGTGGTGGTCTCCAACAGAAAAGGAGCTTGTGGGAATTCCCTGGCGGTCCAGTGGTTAGGACTTGGTGCTTTCACTGCCAGGGCCTGGGTTCGTTCCCTGGCTGGGGAACTTAAGATCCCACAAGCCGTGCGGTGAGGCCAAAAAAAAAAAGAAAAGAGAGAAAAGGAGCTTGCGTCACAATGTAAATCAATGAGCTGCTTTCTTCATTGAGAAAATCTTTCTCTGAAAACAATGTCAGCTGAAGAGCATGCTTAGGGGCAGCTGAGTCATCTTCTGGTGTGAGTTCCTTTCCCTGTCACAATGGGTAACAAACAGTTCGCAGGTGAGTGCCAAGCCTCAGATGACCCTCTGAGAAGCAGTGTGAGCTAGAGTGTGGCACAGAAGAGATGAGCTAAACCCACGGAGCAGGGGGCCAGAGGAGCACAGACAGAATGCAGTCTAAAGTGTGAGGGGAGGGAAGCAAGAGCTTCCTGGCACTTGGAACGTCCATGAATACACATCACTGAGACCAAGGGGCCTGCTTCAAGAAGGGCGAGACCCCTTTCCAGGGATGCCGTGCAACTGAAGGAGAAAGTCCGTTTCAAACAACTGGCTCAACAACAGAAATTTAATTCCTGCATTCAGAGGGATGGGTCGAAGAAAATGTGAAGATTTTACTGCAAAGAACAAGATTGGTTTTTCTTACCCTGAAGAAAGTAAACTTCACCTCTCGCTCTCTCTAGCATCTATGTCAGACCCTCTCCTTTATCCTGGAATCACCAATTCTTTCATTCGCTCCCCTCCCTCTAACTTAATGACCTTTCTTTACACTTCATAAAGCAAACAGAAGCCCACGTAAAGGAATTCTTTCATCTTTTCTCCACTAGAACTACCAGTCCACCAGCACAGCCCTCAGTCTCCCTTCCCAAGGAATGTACTGCCTGGTGATGTGAAAAATTATGAGAACTTTCATTGCCCCGTTACAGTGGGGGTCTATACTCCTTCAAGCCCAGTACACAAACCTTAAATTATATTGCTGTGTTCATTAACAGGGAAAAAAACTGATGACTAACACTTAACAAATCAGACCCATTCTGGCTGCCAAACAGCTTTATTCTCATTGCACTCTACATCTCTAAATTTAAGAAAATAACGTGGAACCATGGCCCATTTCTCTTTAGGTAGTAAAATATGTTAGCCACGCCTTTGGGAAATTGTCTCTGTGTCATATTGGTTGGGAGAAAACTATCAAATGCTAGTCCTTCCGTTTGTGACAGGGCCCTGTCCCATCTGATTTTCAGGCACTTGCACCTTTGATTACCTTCTCTCTCTTGCATCTTCTAGCATTTCCTCTCTACCGGATCCTTTCCCAAGCACTCAGTATATCCCATCTGTTAAAACATGCCTCCATTTATTCCATGTCCTCCCCCAGTGACTGCGCTCTCCCTCCACACTCCTTCACAGATAATTTTCTCTAAAGAGCTGCCATCTCCATTTATTTCCTCTTGCTAGTCCGCCTTCAGTACCTACCACTCCACCAAAAATACTCTTGTTGTAAAAGTCATCAGTGAATTCTGTATTGCTGAATCCAACAGAGACTTTTCAATTCTCACCTTCCTCAACATTTTAGCAGCTTTCGACCCAGTTCCAGCTCCCTTCTCCTTGAAAAACTCTGATCTTTGCTTCCCTGATAACACACCTACTCTCCCAGCTTTTCCTCCTATCTATCCTTCAGTCATCTATTCTTTACTGGCTTATCCATCTTTCATTGATCTTTGCTTGTTGGGAGATCCCCTCCTTCCCTCAAGAAAGAGTTACTCCCTTCGTCTCCTCGCCCAGGTAAATGGCAACTCCATTTATACAGTTGTTCCCTAAAACAAGCCCCGTTGATTCCACCTCCAATTATACATCTCAGGTCTGTTCACTTTACTCTGTCTCCACCGCTCTTACCCCAGACCAAGCCACCATCACACTTCACCTCTACTCTGCAATCATTTCCTTATTGGTCTCCCCGTTTCTACTTTTGCCCCACCACCACCATCCCACCCACCAATCTATTTCCCCTATAGCAATTCTAGTAATATTTCTGATCAAATTATGTCACTTCCTTGTTTGGAAATAATAAATCATTTCTCACTGAACTTCAGAGAGAATCCAAGTTCTTGAACATGGTCTGCAAGGCCCAGTGTGGTCCAGCCCCTGCCTTCATCTCCAGCCTCACCTCCTTGCCTTTCCCCTTCACTTACTACTCTCCTGCCACACAGCCCTTCTTTCATTTTCTTATAGGATCAAGATCTTTCCTGCTTCAGGTTCTTTGCACACACTCTCCCCTCTTCTGAGGTTGCCAGGCCCTCCACTTCACCTGCTCCTCTCCTGCTCATCTGTCCTTCAGGCAGAAGTCGAAATGTTAATTCTTGAGAAAAATCTCTCCTGAGACACTCACTCCCAGCTGATCATCAATCTGAATTAAGTTCCCTTGGTTATATTCTCTTAGCGTCCTGTATTTTCTTCATAACACATACTGCAATTTATAATTAAACAATTAGCTCTGTGTTCTCTTGTTTGCGTAATATCTGTTTTCCCCATTTAACTGTAGGTCCTATGAGGCTAGTGCCTAGAACAGTACCTAAAACATTAGTAAATGCTCAACAATTTTTAAATGAATGAATGAGGGATATGGTGACTAATTTTTCAAATGTATGCTAAACATTGACAAACTGTATCTCTTTCAACCCCAAGGTTGCTGGCAAATGTGCTTCACACAGTGGGTGCACAATGGGTCTTACGCTTGTTTATTAGCATCTATCAGTGGTGTGCTGGAGCAGGCTTGTGTAGGCTTGATAGAGCTGGTTCTGAGCATCTTTCTTCCCAACTTCACACTGAGTGACACTGTGTTGGTAGCCATGATAGGAGTATACATACCACAAAAATCAGCAAATGCTACAAATCACAACTTGTTTTTCCCTTTGGAGAGCCAGTTTACTGGCACACCACTGGTGTCTACTATACATCCAACATGTTAGGTATTACAGAACCACCATTAAAAATAAGTCATAGTCCCAGACCAGCATTAGTTTCCAGTCTAATCTAGGGAATATGACACACATCAAGACTCAAGGAGAATCAGGGTATAGTTGTGCCATATGAGTGCATCCATGGTCAGAAAAGGATGAGACCAGTAGGGGTTGGAGTAAGTACCAGTGGGCATCCAGGAGGTGGAACCAATGCTGAAACTGGGGGATAGAGAGGATGTATGTAGCTGAACAGGACCATGGAGGGTAATCCCAGTGGAGGAGCAGTGAGGACCCAGGGCTGGTCACGGGCTGGGGAAATGTAGTTGGAATGGAAGTAGGAAGTAGAAAAGATTGTCTTAATTGGAAAGAGTTTCCCTTGAAATTTCTCTTTACATGTAATTTAGCTAAATCAGATCTTATTTTTTAAATGAAGGGTCCAGATGTTAAAGAATTCTTAAGGCATATCTTTTTTGAAAATGAAGTAAAGGGTAAATAATCTTCCTTTATTTTTCAGATTTGGGTTTTGCTAGAATAATTTTTCCTTGAAGCCATGTACATCTCTACCACATACTCCCAACCACATCTTCAACCTGCCAGATCCTCTGGCAGGCAGGCTGGGGATTTCTCCTGTCTTTGCCCTCAGTTCCTCATCTGTGAAATGAAATGGTCCAAGTTGATTGTCTCTCAGATCCTTTATAGCTCAGAAAAATTGCATGGTTCTAAACGGTTAGACATGTGAACCCTATTTCTAAATGAGTCTAAGAAGAAGACCAGGAATACACGATTCTGAAATGCCTTTGCCTGTGATAAAATGAGGCTCAGCGATTCCATTTGGGGATAAAAGGGTGAAGTAAAATGATCCACTTGCTACAGAGTTAGGTCAGTTTTCTTTTGGCCAATGAAGAGATTTGGCATCTGAGGATAGCAGGCGATCTCATGGGTTTTCCGCATGGGCATCATTAGGTAAATCCAGTGGCCACTTGACAGGAAAATAAGGTCACTGTTTTTAAATCAACAGGAAAAGGGCAGAGCAGCAAGATAGAAAGAACTGACTGGAGACACTAATCGAATCAGGCTTGATAGAGCTGATGCTGCCTTAGATCCCCTGTGCCTAGAAGCCTTGTTGGAGCTGGTCTGCCACAGATCCTGATTTAAGAGAATGGACTTGAGGATATGGGGAGGGGGAAGGGTAAGCTGTGACAAAGCGAGAGAGAGAGAGAGAGAGAGAGAGAGAGAGAGAGAGAGATATACACACTACCAAACGTAAGGTAGATAGCTGGTGGGAAGCAGCCGCATAGCACAGGGAGATCAGCTCGGTGCTTTGTGACCGCCTGGAGGGGTGGGATAGGGAGGGTGGGAGGGAGGGAGACGCAAGAGGGAAGAGATATGGGAACATATGTATATGTATAACTGATTCACTTTGTTATAAAGCAGAAACTAACACACCATTGTAAAGCAATTAGACTCCAATAAAGATGTAAAAAGAAAAACAAAACAAAGGTATAGGCTGACTCATTCACCTCTTCTGAGTAGCAATTCAGCTGCATGCATTTCAATTACACGAGGCTTTGATGGTGCTAAGTAGTGGCAAAAGCCTGGTATCTGCTGAAGGGACTTGTTCCCAGGCATCCATGGACCCCCAGGTAGGGCTGGTTCTGGGCCCCCAAGGCCCTCTTTTCCCTCTCCCTCTTTGCTACCTCCTCTTCCCTAAAGGCAGGAAGAGCTGCTGCCAGGTTGGCTAGTTCAGCCCACTCATCTCAAGCCTCCCTGAAGCTGCAGGACAGCAGGAAGCCAGAGTGATGTGCTTTCCCCATCAGCACAGCCCAGCTGTGGCTCTGCACTGCTGCAGGCAGCCATGTTGACATCTGGCTCAGAGAGAAGAAAGGCTGAATGAAGTCTTCTGTGTCTGGAGTTACCCAGCCCAGGTGGCTGTGGCCCTGGCAGAAAATGCAGGTCAGGGCTCGGCCACCCCAGAGGGCAACTAGACATTTGTTTGCCCCTGAACCTTTTGATTTTTCCTTTTGGAGGATGAAGACAGTAAAAATCTGGTTCTCAGAAAGGTTTGATCCACCATAGATTTAATAAGGGCCTGCACCAAGGGTAGACAGGTGAGTACTGTGGGCCAGGAAGGAGAACACAGTTTCTGCATTTGAAGAGTTCACAGTCTCCTGTGTGACATGAGAGTGAGATGAAAGGCAGGCAGGTCCTTTGTGCAAAGGGATCGGTGCTCCAAGGCAGTAGTGGTAGTTATAGAAACGAGTGGGCAAGTCTGAGAAGCATTTAAGAGGTAAGCTCAGAATAACGAGAAAAACTTGATGATGGACTGAATATGTCAGATGGGATGATGGGAGAGAGGGATTTGCCTAGGATGGCTGCCGGGTTTCTTGCCTGGGTGACGTGGGTAGATCTGCATTTCTCAAAGTATGTGCCTTGTAACACTGGATGTGAAAAGGTATTGTGTCAAGAGTGGCTATATCCTCAGATAAATCTGAGAAATGTGGGCTCAGACAAAAGTAACCCAGATCTCTTTACTATAGGACTTCTCAGAGCCCTTAATATGCTGCTACTGCTGCAAACAATAGTAGCTATCATTATTAAGCACTTACATGAGTTCCACTTATTATGTCTTTGAGCAATTTGGAAAGAAGGAAAGTCCCGAGAACACTGTTCTGAAACTTGAAAATAATGTGCGAGCAAGTACACAAATACAAACTAATAACGTAGTAATCTTGGTCACCAAGCAAGAAGCTCCTAGGGCAGGCTATGTGAGCCAAAGGCACTGTGGGAAATGGGCGGTGCACGACTAAATATTTGATATACATTATTTCAGGTTCCCATAACAACACTGTGGGGTACGCATTTTGTACCTATTTTGCATGTGGGGAAACTGGGGCTCATAAAGATTAAACAACCAACCAAAATTGCCACACATCTAGTAAAGAGTAGAGTCTCACCCTTAACAATTACATCATATCATTTCTGTGTGCTAATGTATATAGTGAATCTGCAAGGAAGGGAAGGGTGTAGTATGCTGTGTCTCCTGTTGAGCTAAAACAATAAAACAGCCAGTTATTTTACCAGCAAAATGGGTTTATTTAGGAACAGCAAAGGATTGCAATTCAGGACATGCAATCTGCAGAAACCACGGGCAAGTCTGGAGAACAAAGGAGAGGAACATTCTTTTATAGAAGAGAAGGGGGTGCTGGAAGGCGCTGTTACAAACAGAGTCCATTGGAGGAAACTGGGAGTCCCTTTTAGTGGTCGAGTTGTGACAGTCTCTCACTGGCTGGACTGTTGCCAGGCAAGGAGAAATTCTTCATTCCTCCTGCTGGGTAGTAAAGTAGTAAGTAACCTTCTTCCCACGGACATGAAAAGGTACATCTTTTCCTGTTGGGTATGCAATTGCTGTTGAGTGGTAGGGTGTGAGAGCGCCCCCTTCTGGTCTCTTGACTCCATTTTAAATGACGCGTCTGCTTATTAATTTTCAAACTCCCAAACTTGTGACCACAGAACCCTGTGTTTATGGAGCATCTCACAGGATTAGTGGTACTTAGAGGGCATTTTGTGGAGAATAATGCTATTAATGAAGATCAGGAGTACAGATAAAAGGGAAATTATATTTTTGTAAGTCATAGTAATACAAGATTGAAAGTTGCCATAATAGAAATGTGGCTAAAAAGTTATAGAAATTCAAAGTGGGCCGAGATTACTTCCAGTATCAGTGTTCAGAGAAAATGTTTAGTTAAATTGTTATCAGCTTCAGTTAGCAGAAGACCCAACTAAAAATGGCTAAACAAACAAATTTATTAAAGCACAGAACCAAAGCCCAGAGGTAGAACAATTCCACTGTTGGTGAATTCAGTGGTTTAGCATCATCATCAAAGATGCAAGGTTTTCTTTTTTCTTATTTTTCTGCCTTGCCATTTTCAATATGTTAGATCATCCTCTGAGGCTCCAAGGTGGCTGGCACAGTTCCAGGTGCTGGATGCCAACAGCAGCACAGATTACCAAGACTGCACATCAGGCTCTCAGAAAAGAGTGGTTGAAGAGGGAAGCTATTAAGTGATGCTACTAAGAAAACATCTCCTTACACTGTAAGAAGAAAATGATGCTTCCTCCTAAAAAGCATTTCAATCATTTCTTGAGTCCACTGCACATACAGACTGAACTGGGCAAAGTGCACCCAGACACAGTGCACTTGGGTTGAGAGAGACAGGCTACCATGAGCAAGCAGGGAGCTGGTGTTCCCCTGAGCCAAACCTCAGTGAGTACTGTCCTGAAAGCTAATTGTGAGTCAGCATAGGATGACAACTGATAACTTTGAAATAAGGGCTATCCCAATGCAAGAAGCATCCTGCTGCAGTTGGCTTGGGCCAGGGGCATTGTGGGCCCAGAGACACAGAGATTATCAAAGTTGATTACCAGTTCCCTAGTGGATTGTGTGATAGACTGTCACTTGGGACCTCAGACAGGAGGTATGTTAGGAGTGTGCCTTCTGCCAGTTCTCAAAAATCCTATTGTTACCTTCATAACTGAGCAATCAAAACACTTCATGGTTTGTTATTTGACGTATCTGGACTAGGTGAGGTCTATTTCTGGCTCAAATTGATTCTAAGAATCAAAATGAGCACAATTTAAGAATTCTGTCCTATGGAGGCTCATTTCTGAATTACAAAAGCACTTGGTACACTGTAAGCCCCCATGCAAATAGTAGCCTTGTTATTAGGAAGCATGTTGAATGAGTTCTTGGCATGCACTTTGGAGGACAAGAAAATGCACACGAAAAAGGGGGGGGGGGGATGGGAATTCCCTGGCTGCCCAGTGGTTACAACTCCGAGCTCTCACTGCCAAGGTCTCGGGTTTGATTCCCTGGTCGGAGAACTAAGATCTCACAAGCTGGGCAGCCTGGCCCACACCAAAATATACACACACACACACACACACACACACACACATATATATATATATACACACACACACACACACACACACACACACACACACATACATATACATATAAAGTGGGGTGGGGATTAAAAATAAAATAAAAAGAAAGTAAATGTGTAATAATTTAAATAATAGACAACAAAAAAAATCTAAGAGAACATCTCTGGTGTCAGTTTTCTTGCAGATTTTTTCTGTGGCATCAGAGATGTGGTAGAACTGATGGGTTCTCATTTTATGATGAGAGTGTATTTATCAGAGTGTAATAGAGTATCAGGGCAAAAAGAGTCAGAAGGCATCTCACACTGCAGCCTCTGGAACAGCTCTATCGTCTAGTAGTTTGGAGTTTCAAGTTTTAAGGCAGGAGATGTACCCAGTTAGTATTTCATCTGCAAGTGTTACAGAGTGGTGAGAAAGGAGTGCTATGTTGAAGAGCAAAGGTTTCAAAAACAGAACAGCTCAACCTACAAAATGATATTGGAAAGAAGCTGCAAAGGAGTATGTGAAGGCCAAGACCCTAAAAAGGAAAAGCAGACATGGGGGAATGGGGCTGGAGAGGCAACAAACATTTATGGGCTGCTCTGCTTAGCTGCTCTGCTAAGTGCTTTCACATGTCAAACCATTTAATCAGAAAGGTATCATTTCAAGGCCACATCAAACAACGTTTAGACTTATAAAACAGAATTTATGTTACAGGCTAAAAGCAATATCAAGTTCTGGAGGAAGAGACACAACGTCTGCCCAAGAGACAGATGTGGGAAGAATATAGCAATCGTTTGTCTCGGAATGACCCATAATAACCAATCACTGGCCAAGGTTATCAGGAAAGCAGTAGATATGCTGTGGTCAGAAGGAAAGACTTATTTAGGGCCTTATTAAACAGCAGGTGTTGTAGGATCTGCAGCATTTCTTTCTCCTGGTTTCAAGTTACTAGTGGAGGAGGCTATAGCTTCTTATTCCATCTGTTCCTCTCTCTCCTCTCCAAGAAAGGAGGAATAGCTCATATAATTGATGAGCTATTGGGAGAAGCTAAAAGTGCCCATCTCAGCCCCTTTCTCCTTCCTCTTTGGGAATCTGCCACCCCTCAGAGAATACACATCCCTCCATGGTACCCACAGGGGAGACTTGGAGACCTCACACCACCATGACCGACGGGAGCTAAATCTGAATCAGGGATGCACTCTGGGGAATTCATTGTTGCTGCACTCAAAACCCATGTCCTCCAAGTCCAACCAACCCTGTAGCAGAAATGCAGGCAATATTTTTATTACTACCTGCCTGACTCCTACATCTATGTCTCAATTGTCTCTAAACCCAAGGGGACTGGGAGGGATTTCTGACCATTTCTGACCATCCTCAAACCCCAATATCCAGAACCGAGGAAGAAGAACCAATCAAAAATTTTTTTTTTTTTGCGATACGCGGGCCTCTCACTGTTGTGGCCTCTCCCGTTGCGGAGCACAGGCTCCGGACGCGCAGGCCCAGCGGCCATGGCTCACGGGCCCAGCCGCTCCGCGGCATGTGGGATCTTCCCGGACCGGGGCACGAACCCGCGTCCCCTGCATCGGCAGGCGGACTCTCAACCACTGTGCCACCAGGGAAGCCCCAGAATCAAAAATTTTAAGCATACAATCAAATGTAGTAGGCTTTAACTTATTTTACTAAATAAAATTCTGATTCTATTGCCTTGGCATTTAAGGCCCTCTATGATCTGAAGCTATAAGCAGATAGGGTAGGGGGTCCATAGAGAAGGAGAACCAAGCATGGCTTTCTTGACATAAGAGAAGCCACTTTTGGCCTAAGCCATCTTATGATATAAGTCTGGCCATAAAGCTTGGCCTTGAGTAGGTCTCTTGAATAATGATATTAAGGGAACAAGAGGACAAACTGTTATCAGGCAAGAGAAGTAACAATAGCAAAGATAATAAATCAGGTGTAAAGACCCCCAGTTCTGTTCCAACCGTAAAGACTAGGCTGAAGGACTGTCTTTAGCTGTTTTGCAGAATTTAAACCTCTCCCAGCAGTTCAACCGACAGACCAACTGTAACTTAAGGGATGATGATGTTGACCTTTTCTGACTCCTGACTTCTGTCAGCTGACGCTTGGACTCTTTCGACCACCCAAGCCCCTTCGTGAATGTGCATGTACCTTTAGCTTAAAACGTCCCCAGTTTTGCTGTTCAGTGAGACACTGCTTTGGAAAGGATCCCCGGTGTTCTCCTTGCCTGCTGCAAGTAATAATAAATCCCTCCTTCTCCTGATCTTTGGCTTGGTTGTGTCTTTAGGCTTGACAGCCACCAAGAGGTGAGCCCAGTTTTTTGGGTAACAATGCCAATATATCCTTGCATGTGATCTAACTCTATTTCCCCGTATGCACACCAGCATCTGATAGCATCAGGCAAAAACACGCTCAGCGCCTTTCTGTCTCTGTGCCTTCACTCAGGGTGTTCCCTCCAAACGGAAAGCCCTTTTGCCCACTTTTTCATGTCTATATCTGACCCATTCTTCAAGGACTAGCCCAAATTTCACCAAATCCATAGGTGCTTCTGTAGCAGGTTCTATTTAGAGGTTCCCTACCTGATAGTCACCCCCACTTTCTTCTTTTTCCACAGAATCCCAATTTTATTGTTTATTTTTATTTTTTAGTTTGTAGGTGGCTATACCCTTCAGAGGAGGCAGCATCTCTGACTACCTGAACCAAACTAGGTAGTGCCATTCCCCTTGCCAATGACTGATTTAGGAGTGAATGTGTGACTCGGTTTTGGACATGAGCCAATTAGAAAGAAACTGTCAAGGCTGGGAAAATACTTTCCACCTGAGTCTTGATACTCTGGAAATATTGTGTCAAAACTCTTCCAACACTGGAAGTTTCTATTTTAGCAGCATTTTAACCTTCCTCCTTTTTCTCTCTGTAAGACTGCTACCACCCTTTCTCCTTTCCTTTTTTTTTTCGTATCCTTAGTGACATTCCGTTTTATTCTTCCTTGCCCTTTCTTGACTTCTTCTCATAACCTTGACTCGACTTTGTTTTACCTACCCAGCTACCCCTCACCAATTAAGTGTATTCTAGTGAATTCTCTCCCAGAATTGTCTATTTTGGTTTGTGAATCCTTTTGCTTGACTCTCCTGCTTGAGAGATTTCTATATATCACACGTTCATATGTTCCACCTCTTGGATACCTTTTATTCCCTTCCTGTTACAGAAGAAACGTGCTGCTGTCTTCAAACAGGATTCACTTAGCTATTCCAGACCTCTATCTTTCACTTTATATCTAACAATGTCTAATCTTTCTTGCATACAAATTATATCAATTCACCTACTTACTCCCTTTTTAATGTAAAGTACAAATGGCCAAACTACAATAAATAAATAATGTTCAATCTCGTTTAATATCCTGATTCTAAAAATTTGGTTTCATGGGTCACTTCATTACTTCTATTCCTTCTGCTACCGACCCTCCTGATTGGATCCCCCAACAAGGGTCCTTCTGCCCAGTGTTGCTCGGGCCAATAGAACGAGACTGAATTCAGTGCAGAAGCAAAGGAAAGCTTTATTTTTCGATCAAAGAATGGAGAAGTGCAAGCTTGAGCTCTAGAGGACACGCTCTTCCTGACAGGCCATGGGTGGCCCTGGGTGGGGCTTCTTTATAGGATTCTGGTCTGCAGGGAGGGGGTGGAGTCCTTGCGGTCCTGCACATGCGTGTTGCTTACAGCTCCGCCGCCGCCATCTTGAATCACAGTGTCCGGCACAGCTTCTGAGCAAGGGCTGCCGAGCCGAAGCGTCTGTGCTGGCTTTTCGCGCGAGGAACGAGGAACCCCAGTCTGAAGTGAAGCGTACAAGGCCTCTGCATGCCACCGGCTGTGACGGTAGACTCAGTGTAAAGGAAAAGAAAAAAAAAAGGTCAGACTTTATTTTTTTTTACCCAGGTTCCATTTTTATTTCTCAGGAATTGTTAATGGGCTCTGCCAGTGACATTTTCACTTTTGCCCAAAGTTATGTTTCAAAATTTGTTCTAAAACCAACTTCCTGGTCTCATAGGAATGGCTCCCAAATCTTAAGAACCTGAAATCGTTTTCTCTTTCAGATTTCCTTATGGGTTGCATGTGGAGGTGTTTCTTCCTAATTCACATGGCAATCCTATGTTCATGGAAGTGGGGGGATGAACAGATTTATTAGTATCCGTAATTCACCAGCTTTCCCGTGCCCTTCTCCCCCTCCCCTGCTAGGACTAGGTAAAGGAGAATACACAGGCTTTCTTTTTCTAAGAGAGAATATTTAGAGATGGGAGCCACTGGTAAAAGCTGGAGAAAGGGGCTAGGACTTAGCAGAGAAGCTAAGGTGATGCATAGAATAAAAGTCTGGGTGAGAAGGAGAGAAAACCTGGAGAAAAAATTAAAGGGGAGGACGAATGGGGCGGGGTGTGGGGAAGAGAGAGAGAGACTTGTGTTCAAGAGGCTCCAGAACATCCTCCCTCAGGAGAAAACTAGGGAGGGAACGAACAGCTTTTGAGAAGTTCCTGGGAAGAAATTGCTGGTAGAGTAAGCCCACGTGAACACTGAGAAGTCCATAGTTCTACTCCTGGTACCATCTTTTCATCAGCCTCACTTAATATTAAAAACAAATGGCGCGGGCTTCCCTGGTGGCGCAGTGGTTGAGAGTCCGCCTGCCGGTGCAGCGGACATGGGTTCGTGCCCCGGTCCGGGAAGATCCCACGTGCCACGGAGCGGCTGGGCCCGTGAGCCATGGCAGCTGAGCCTGCGCGTCCGGAGCCTGTGCTCCGCAACAGGAGAGGCCACAACAGTGAGAGGCCCGCGTACCGCAAAAAAATAAATAAATAAAAAATAAATGGCAGGGCTTCCCTGGTGGTGCAGTGGTTAAGAATCCACCTGCCAGTGCAGGGGACATCGGTTCGAGCCCTGGTCCGGGAAGATCCCACATGCTATGGAGCAACTAAGCCCACGTGCCACAACTACTGAAGCCGGCGTGCCTGGAGCCCGTGCTTCGTAACAAGAGAAGCCACCGCAATGAGAAGCCCGTGCACCACAATGAAGAGTAGCCCCCGCTCACCGCAACTAGAGAAAAGCCTGCGCGTAGCAACCAAGACCCAATGCAGCCAAAACAAATAAATAAAATAATAAATAAATTTATAATAAATAAATAAACCAGTGGAGATCTAATCAGAGCAGAAAGAGTTGGCCCCCCAAAGCCTACGTTTCTATGAATGTGTGAGACTTAGATTCATTATTTTTAACAATGAACCTTGACCTTAATGTGTAATGTGCCTTCAGGTGTTTGCTGAAGTCATCGTGGCTGACTCAATGTTAAAAATATTATTTCTTCCACCTTTAACTCATCCCTTTGATGTGTTTGATTTAAAATGAGTGGTGTATACTAACACAGGAAAGCCTGTATATGATTTATGAAGGAAATATAAGTATACTTGGAGGCAGGTGCTCAATTTTTTTTATTGATGGGGTTCATAGTCAAAATTGTTTAAAGACCACACCTTTATATTGTACACTAGTCATGGGTCCAGTCTCCACTGTGTGGCCAGGACTTCCCAGGCCCTTTGCACTCTGAAAAAGAGGTGGCGTGAGGACATTAGATAGTTAAGAGGCAGCGAAACATGAAGTGGATCTTCCCTGACCCTCCTATTTAAAATAGTAACCCATGCCGTTCTCTATGCCTCTCCTAACCTGATTTCTCTCTACAGCGGTTATCACTCATCATATCCTATTAAATTCCCTTATTCCATTTATAGCTATCCCCCTCCTTACTAGACTGTAAGCTCTTTGAAGGCAGATTTTTTTTTTTCTGTTTTGTTAATTCCTATATCCCTGTGCCTGGAACATTGCCTGGCACATAGTAGACCCTCAATTCATGTTGGTTGAATGAAAAGGATAAATACCCATTCATCTCTGAGAAGCAGTTCCAAGGACACTCAGTCTGGTAGATTTGGTAGCAATTTTAAACCACTGAGTCTTCAGCAGCATTGGCCTTATGTTCATAAAGTGGCCAAGACGAGAATTCTTCTCTGGCCTATTTCCATCTCTGTTGTCCACATTCTTATACTGCTTCCCCGCTGCCAAGAAAGGGATGCCATGTCCCCCCTCCCTGCCCCCACAATTGGGGTGCTCATTGTACTGCGTCTCTCCTCCCTGTCCCCTGATTCACACACACTTTAGGTTTCTGTTTCGAATATCATTTCTAAATGAATTGGTGTGCTGCACTGGGCCATGGCTGACTGTTGACCGGGTCTATACTTGCATCACAGCTCGTAACTGATGAAGCAGTGCCTCAGCTAGGGAGCCTCACTCTAACGAGAGCATTTCAGGAGGGTGCAGAATCCAGAGCAGAGAGATTTTTGGTATTTTAGTGTTTCTTCAAATCACCCTCTCTGGGCAGCTGCCTTGGTGTCAGCCTTCACCCTCAGAGGTGTACGGACTCCCTTGTGGCTGCTCTTGGGTTTCCAGGAATTGCTGAGTTGAGAAATGGGCTGATGATGACGATCAGTAGGCACTGCATGGGCGCTACTTTCCCTCCAGCGAGTCTTTCAGTGAAGGGCCTGAGTCTGAGGTTTCAGATTTTTTGTGCTCTGGGTGGCTGGTGTCAACAGAGGCAGAGAAAGAGGCTCTTGCTGTGTTTTCTTCTGCTGTAGTTGGTACTGAGTGTTGCAGACACTAACCAGGACTAAACATGGTGCTCCCTAACTTGAATCTTAGCGGGGGAAGGCATTTGAAATCTCCACATGCCTGAAAACCAGAGACTTGTTTTTCTGGCACATTCTTGGTTTGGAAATAAAGCAACAGATGTTTTGTTTTTGCCTCTTTCCTTTCTGTTCGTGGCTCCAAACATGGGTGATACTAAGTGTGACAGGTTTCAGGTTTTTATTTACAGCAGTGGAAAACGGTTTGCAGGTCTTTGCAGAGTTCTGGCCCTCGGAGGCTGTCCTTCTACAGCCTCAGCTTAAAATCCTGAAGGCTGGGAGTGCAAGAAGCTTGAAGGTTCTAGAAGTTTGGAGTTGCATTCCAAGGGTGGGAGAGAGCATGAGGAATCTGGTGGAACTTCCTCATCCCTTTCACTAAGGCAAGATACATAATGGCTTAGCTGGAAATGTGGGGTTTATGATTACAAAAATCTTTACATCATCATAGTAGAAGGCCTCTTGTCTGACATCATTAAAACTGCTAGCAAGACTGAAAAACTATTAAATTGGGGAATCAATATTGATGCCTATCTTAAACATTTTATTTTAGGTCATGTAAATATACGTATTCATTTACCAATCATTTGATGTAGAGCCAAAGCCTTTTACTTTGAGACGGACCTACTGAGTATAGTTCTGTATTATCTTTCTTAAATAAATCACATCTATAATGCATTTTCTTTAATTTACAAATTATTGTTTCTCAGGTGAAAAAATAACTTTAAAACACTTGCAAAGCACCCTAAGTACTTCTCCTTCTGGATTTTAAAAAATTCTTCCCGCCTCCCCCATCACCACACACACTGCCCCATCTGTAATATTTGCTTTTTCTGCACCTAATTGATGACGTTTTTAAAGTAAAAATATATTGGGTTATTCCAAAGCATTCAACTGTATTTTTATAGAATCAATAACGCCTTTTAAAATTCCTTTTTAAAAACAACAAGGTATAATTGGCAAACAATAAACTGCACATATTTAAATGGTACAATGTGGTAAGTTTTAATATATGTATATAACTGTGAAACCATCACCACAATCAAGATGATCACCCCAAAAGTTTCCTCGTGCCCCTCTGTAATTTCTCCATTCTGTTCCTCTGAAACCATCACCCTCTCCCTTTCCCCCCAACCACTGATCTGCTTCTTATCACTATAGGTTAGTTTGCATCTCCTAGAGTTGTACAGAAATCAAATCACACAGTATGCACTCTTTTTTGACTGGCTTCTTTCACTTGGCATAATTATTTTGTGATTTACAATGTATCAATTAGTTCATTCCTTTTTATTGCTTAGTATTCCATTTTGTGGACATACTACAATTTGCTCATTCACC
>NW_006789313.1:2704215-2710331 GCF_000442215.2 Lipotes vexillifer
CTGCTGAACATTTGGGTTGTGTCTTAGTTCATTTAGGATGCTTTAACAAGATGTCAGAGACTGGGCAACTTATAAACCATAGAAGTTTATTTCTCACATATCTGGAGGCTGGGTAGTCCAAGATCAAGGCACCAGCATGGTGAAATCTGTTGAGAGTCCTCTTGCTGGTTCATAGCCAGTGCCGCCTTGCTGTTCCCTCACATGGTGGGAGGGTCTCTGTGGGGTCTCTTTTGTAAAAACACTAATCCCATTCATGAAGGCTCCATCCTCATGACCTAAGAACATCTCAAAGGCTGCACCTCCTAATACGTCATCTTTCGGGGTTAGGATTTCAACATCTGAATTTGGGGGGAACACAAACATTCTGACTATAGCAGATTTTTCCCACTTGTTGGCTATTGCAAATAAAGCTGCTCTGAATATTCATGATCAAGTATTTGTATAAAGATCTGCTTTCATTTCTCTTGGGTAAATACCTAGACTAGATGACTAGATCATATGGTAAAAATATACTTAACCTTTTAAAAAAACTGCCAAAGTGTTTTCCAAAATGAGTGTACTATTTTACATCCCCCCAGCAATGTATGAGAGTTCTAGTTCTTCCCCATCTTCATCAACGCTTGGTATGGTCAGTCTTTTTAATTTGGGCTATTTTAATAGGTGTGCAGTAATATCTCATTGGATTTTAATTTGCATTTCTGTAATGTCTAATGATGTTGAGCATGTTTTCATGCTGTTATTTGCCGTCTGTATATGTCTCGGTGAAGTGTCTATTAAAGCCTTTTGCCCATTTGTAATTGGGCTGTTTGTTTTCTTAGTATTAAGTTTTGAGAGCTCTTTGTATATTCTGCATATAAGTCCTTCATCAGATGTATGATTTGTAAATATTTTCTCTCAGTCTGTGGCTTGTATTTTTTTAATTGAAATTTTTATTAAAATAATTATAGATACACATGCAGTTATAAGAAATAATATAGAGAGATTTTCCCCTAATGATAGGATTTTACAAAAGTATAATATAATATCACAACCAGGGCAGAAATCTTGATACAATCCACCCATTTTATTCATATTTCCCCAGTTTTGCTTGTACTTATTTGTGTATATGTGTTTGTATATGTGTGTGTGTGTGCATTAAATTCTACACAATTTTATCATTTGTGTAGAATCCTGTATCTGCCACCCGTCAAGATATTAAACAGTTTCAACACCACAGTGATCCCTCAGGTTGCCCTTTTAGAACACACCCACCTCCTTCTAGCAATGCCACCCCCATCTGTAATCCCTGGCAATCATCAATCTGTTCTCTATTTCTAAAATTTTGTCATTTCAAAAATGTTCTACAAATGGATCATACAGTTTGTAACCTTTTGAGATTTGCTTTTTTTCACTCAGTATAATTCTCTGAAGATTTATTCAATTATTATGTGTATCAATAGTTCATTCTTTTATTGCTTTGTAATATTTCATGGTTTATGTGTAGAGTAGTTTCCCCTATCCATTGGGGATATATTCCAAGACCCCCCAGTGGGTGCTTGAAACAGCAGATAGTACTGAACACTATATATACTATATTTTTTCTATAGATGCATACCTATGATAAAGTTTAATTTATAAATTAGGCACAGTAATTGCCAGCATCACTACTCTTGTACTTTGGGGCCATTATTAACTAAAAGTTACTTGGACACAAGCACTGTGATACCATGACAGTAGATCTGGTAACAGTCTACAACTAAGTGACTGAAGGGCGGGTAGCATATACAGCATGGATACGCTGGACAAAGGGTGATTCACATCCTGGACAGGATGGAGCAGGACGGAGTGAGATTTCATCCCCCTACTCAGAAAGGGCATGCAATTTAAAACATGAATTGTTGGGAATTCCCTGGTGGTCCAGTGGTTAGGACTCAGCGCTTTCACTGCCGTGGCCCAGGTTCAATCCCTGGTCAGGGAACTAAGATCCTGCAAGCTGTGTGGCAATTAATCAATCGTGAATTGTTTACTTTTGGATTTTTCCATTTAATATTTTTGGACCACAGTTGACCATGGAAAGCAAAACCATGGCTAATAAGGGACTACTGTACCATAATTTGTTTAACCATTCACCTGTTGAAAGACATTTGAGCTGATTCTAGTTTGGGGCAATTACAAATAAAGCTGCTATGAACGTTCACGTATAAGTTTTTGTGTGAACATAAGTTTCCAGTGTTCTGGAATAAATACCCAAGAGCACAGTCGCTAGGTCATATAGCAATTGCATATTTAGCTTTATAAGAAAATTTCAAGCTATTTTCCAGAGTGACTGTACCATTTTAGATTCCCATTAGCAATGTATGAAGCATCCATTTTCTCTGCATCCTTACCAGTATTTAGTGTTATCACTATTTTTAAAATTTTAACTCTTCTGATAGGTGTGTATTGATATCTTATTGTGGTTTTAATTTGCATTTCCACGACAGCTAGTAATGTTGAACATCTTTTCATGTGTTTGTCATCTGTGTATTAACTGCAATGAAATATCTGTTCATATCTTTAGCCCATTTTCTAACTGTATTGTTTGATTTTTTTACTGTTGAATTTTGAGAGTTCTTTATATATTCTAGATACTAGTCCTTTGTTGGCTCTGTGGGTTACAAATATTTTTTCCCAGCTTGTCTTTTTATCCTCTTCACATGGGCTTCCACAGAGCAAAAGTTTTCCATTTTTATGAGGTTCAGCTTATCAATTTTTCCTTTTATGGATTGTGGTTTTGGTGTCAGGTCTAATAACTCTTTGCCTAGCCCTAGACCCTGAAGATTTTCTCCTATGTTTTATTCTAAAAATTTCATATTGTTACATTTTACATTTAAGTATGATCCATTTTGAGTTACCTTTCATATAAGTGGTGAGGTTTAGGTTGAGGTTTATATATCAGTCCTCCAAATGCCTCCTGTGCTCTTTTTGTGCAGAATCACTTGTTCCCTGGCAGGAGACGTTCTCCCACACCTCTTTCCCAGGCCTACGTGCACACGTCCTCCTCCTTTCTTCTCACCAAGCTGGTTCCTTGTCCACTGAGACTCTACTCACTCTACCTGCACTTAGGATCCTACTCCTCTTGCCTCCTCAAGAACTTTGCCTTTTTAGTTGTCCCCCACTCTCTTCCACTGTTAACTTCTCTCTCTTTTTCCTGGACCATTCTTATCTCCGTACAAACATGCTTTTATATTGCCCTTTAAAATAATAATCCTTCCGGTCTTCCCTGGTGGCACAGTGGTTGAGATGCAGGGGACACGGGTTCGTGTCCCGGTCCAGGAAGATCCCACATGCCGCGGAGCGGCTGGGCCCGTGAGCCATGGCCACTGAGCCTGCGCGTCCGGAGCCTGTTGCTCCGCAACGGGAGAGGCCACAACAGTGAGAGGCCCACGTACCGCAAAAACAAACAAACAAACAAACAAAACCCCCAAAACAAAATAATAATCCTTCCTTAACTCCATATCTCCCTCTGTCTGTCTGCCCTATATCGCTGTATCTTGCATAAACAAACTTACTGAAAAGAGTGATCCATACCCTTGCTACTCAAGTTGAAGCTTGTGGACCAGCAACATTGGCATCACAGGGGGCTCCAGTTGTGAGAAATGCAAGATCTCAGGCCCCAACCCTCAAACACTATTCTAGATGTTTCTGTGAAGGCATTTTTTAGATGAGATTAACATTTAAATCAGTAGACTATTTTTTGTGGGGGAGGGGCTGCGCCACGCAGCCTGTGGGATCTTAGTTCCCCATCCAGGGATCAAACCCACGTCCCCTGCTTTGGAAACACAGAGTCTTAACTGCTGGACCTCCAGAGAAGTCCCTAAATCAATAGACTTTAAACTTAGTCGATTAACTTCCATAATGTGGGTGGGTCTCATCCAATCAGTTGAAAGCCTTAATAGAAAAAGATGACCTCCCTGGAAGAAGAGGGAATTCTGCAAACAGATGACCTTTAGACTCTAACTACAACTCTTCCCAGGGTCTCCAGCTTGCTAGCTTGTCTGCCGATGTTAGACTCGCCAGGCTTCCACAGCTACGTGAGCAAATTCCTTAAAACAAATCTCTCAATAAATAGATACAGGTAAAGATACCCTGTTGGTTCTGTTTCTCTGGAGAACTCTGATACACAAACAAACTTCATGTTGTCAAAAACGAATGATTAATTCTCTGCCTCCCATCTTACCTAAACTCTTAGCACACTTTTTTTTTGAAAAATTCTTTGTCTTAGGTTCCCTGACAGTATAATTTCCTGGATTTCTACTTATCTCATTGGCCACTCCTTCTCAGTTTACTTTGTTGACTTCAAAATATAATGTTGAAGTTCCTCAGGACTACCTCAGTCCTGGGTGCTTTGCTCTTCTCTCTCTTCACTCTTTCTCTAGGTTATCCCATCTAGTCCTTCTGAAGCTGATGGCACCCAATTTTTCATCTCAAACTAAGCTCTCCACTCTAAATTGATACGTGCATATACATATCATCTACTCACTTCCTCCATCTGGCTGTCTCATTGCCATCTCAAACTCAGCACACCCAGAACTAAACCTCTGATTTCCACTCTCCCCCTTTTACAAACCTGTCCTGCCCCAGCCTTCTCTATTGTGGTAGCTGACACTAGCAATCCATGTAGATGCCCAAGGCAGAGTCCAAAGAGTCATCCTGGAAACCATCCTCTTTCTCAACCCCCCATCCAATTTGACAGTGCTTCTGATCCAGTCTATTTCTATAGTATCTTAAATTTGTCTACTTTTTTTATCTTCACAGATCTCCTGGTCTAAACCTCATTTGTGTCTCTAACACCATTCCATGTGTTCATTTTAAATTGAAATATAGTTGATATACAATGTTGTGTTAGTTTCGGCAAAGTGACTCAGATCTATCTGTCTGTCTATCTATCATCTATTCCTTTTCAGATTCTTTTCCACTATAGGTTATAATAAGATATTGAATATAGTTCCCTGCGTTATGCTGTATGTAGGTCCTTGTTGTTTCTCTATTTATATATAATAATGTGTATTTGTTAATCCCAAACTCCTAATTTATCCCTCCTGCACCCTTTCCCCTTTGTTAATCGTAAGTTTGTTTTCTGTGTCTGTGAGTCTATTTCTGGTTTGTAAATGAGTTCATTTGTATCATTTTTTTTAGATTCTACATATAAGTGATATCATGTGATATTTGTCTTTCTCTGGCTTACTTCACTTAGTAAGACAATCTCATTCATGTTGCTAAAAATGGCATCATTTCATTCTTTTTTATGGCTGAGTAATATCCCATAGTGTTTTTGTGTGTGTGTGTGTGTGTATGTCACATCTCTTTATCCATTCATCTGTCAGTGGACACTTAAGTTGCTTCCATGTCTTGGCTATTGTACTGTGAACATCAGGATGCATGTATCTTTTCGAATTAGAGTTTTTGTCTTTTCCAGATATATGCCCAAGAGTGGGACTGCTGGATCATATGGTGACTCTATTTTTAGTTTTTAAAGGCACCTCCATACTGTTCTCCATAGTGGCTGCACTAATTTACATTCCCACCAACAGTGTAGGAAAGTTCCCTTTTCTCTACACCCTCTCTAGGATTTATTATTTGTAGACTTTTTGATGATGGCCATTCTGACTCCCCTCAGTGTCTTGTAATGTGCAGTCACCATTCATCACCTCCTCTGTGAAGCCTTCCTTGACTTCTCCCTCCTAGTTTGGGTTAGGTGCATGTCCTATATACTTTCATGGTACTTTGTTTTTATAAGTAGCATAGTGCCTATTATACTATATTATACTTTTACATTTACTTGTTTGTCCATCCTGTTAGACTGTGGTCCTTAAGAGTAGGAAAATGATTTTTAAATCTTTATTCCCAGTGTCTAGCATGATGTCTGGCATGGAATATGTCTTTTATAAATGTTTGTTGAAAGTTGAGTGAATGAATGCATAGCGTAGTAGAATTGGGAAAACCATATTTGGAACTAGTTGCTGCTTTACAAAGTTATCATATGGCTCCAAAGACTTCTTTATTTCATATCTTGCTAAAGATCCATAAAAATGAAATTCCTTTAGCACTCTTTACCCAAGACATTTTAACTATTAGACTATGATTCATTCCCTACA
>NW_006789313.1:2710341-2711511 GCF_000442215.2 Lipotes vexillifer
TAATTTTTTGAGGCTTAACTTTACATCTTACTCTTATTTAAAGTTCAGTTATAGGGACGTCCTCTTAGCTGTTTCTATGCAGTTACTACAGTGTCCCTTTCTTTCTTAGTAAAACAGACATAGAAATATGACTTAGAACACCAGGAGAAAAGTCAGGACACAAGTTTTCTTCAGTTTCACAAGCTACCCATGCCCATGAGATTTTCTGCCTCAGAATCATTCTACCAGCCTATTAAATATGTTCTCTTGCCTGGGGCGGTATTCCTGAGAAGGGAGAAAGTTGCCTAAAATCTCCTTAGCAAGTTGTAGAATATTGAGTAATGAGTACCCTTCCTGCCTGACCTTCATTATGTTTACATACCCTCTGCCTGCGTAATCTTCACATATTTTATTTCAGGTATTAAGGCAGAGCAATTAAGTTTTTCAAGGATTCAAACAAAATACCATGCAATTTCCAAATCTTAGTCTCCATTATGTCTCAGTACTTGGTTGTTAGTGATTTTTATCTGCATTGGATCTACTTTATTAAGCTTCATGGAATGAGTAACAGCTACTAAGATGGTACCAGTAGATGTCAGAGACCGGGACAGAATGGCTGAGGGAGTGGGTAACTGCACAGCTGAGAGCAACCATGGCAGTTACAGAAGTAGGACGTGGGCGTTGGAAAGCTTGAAACGATAATTTTTAAAAGAGGATATAATCATGATTCTCTTGTAATATGAAGATATGTCAAAGATTCTATTTAACTCACTAATTAACGAAGGAATTAGTAAGATGTTACAACTGGCTCAAATGAGGATTTGACTTATAGAGATTTATATTCTTTACTGGAAAAAATTCACTTGCCTTGCCACATACAGGAATCATAAGAATGAGAAACATTTACATTGTTATTGATTTTCTACACCTTCTCTCTCTAAAGAGCTGTAAAATAAGCCTGTCAAAGACAACCAAAGGTGGAAAAGACCCAGATGGACGAGCTAGACAGGACAACCACTAACCTCTTTTGTTGCCCAATTCAAAGTCTTTCATAATTTTTCTTAATAGAAGAATATAAACATATGGACAGATGTTCTGCTCCTAAAGAGAGACTAGAGAATGTTGGAATATATTAATCTTAATGGATACTTACTGAGCACTTACTTATTTTTTTTTTTTTTTTTTTTTTTT
>NW_006789313.1:2711944-2712867 GCF_000442215.2 Lipotes vexillifer
TCACTGTTGTGGCCTCTCCCATTGCAGAGCACAGGCTCCAGATGCACAGGCGCAGCGGCGATGGCTCATGGGCCCAGCCCCTCCGCGGCATGTGGGATCTTCCCGGCCCGGGGCCCGAACCTGTGTCCCCTGCATCGGCAGGCGGACTCTCAACCACTGCGCCACCAGGGAAGCCCTGAGCACTTACTTATTATCTACCAAGAACTATTCTAGGCCCTTTACCTGTATTATTTCATGTTCCTTAAACAAGCTAGTAAGGAAAGTATTACAGATAGGAAAGCAGAGACTCGTTGATTTTGGGTACCACGACTAAGGACGCACAGCTGAGTCAGGACTGAGACTCAAATCATCACACTGGATTATAGTAAACCTAGCATCCCTACCCGCAACTGTGGTTTTTATATTTGGAGCAATGGGAACGTTGTGATTTTCAAGGTCACAAGTCTCCGAGCCCAGAACTTTTCTCACTCACCGTTTTGCCTGTTAGATCTGGTGATGAAAGAACCAGAATAACACACAGGAGAGATGGTTCGGCTCTCATTATCTAGCTGTATGATCTTGGGCAAGTCAGCTGTTGAGATGTTATTTCATTTTTGAAACAGGAGGAAAGTATCATACCTACCCAGGTCATGAAATTCTTTGAAAATCAATTGAAAAAATACATGTGTAACTCTTTGAAATATAACATCCTGAGTGGGTGTTAGTTTTCCCTATTATTAGGTTTTAAAAGTAAGGGTAAATGCTGGAAGCAGGATATTTAATGGAATGGGCCATAGCATGCATTAAAACAAACAAAAAAATATATATATATATAATATTTAAAAATAAATGTTAATTTATGCATATATACACTTTCCCCCTAGTATACAGCCCATAACTTCTGAGAATAGAGAGTATCTGAAAACTGAAAGGCCCTATAGGAA
>NW_006789313.1:2712877-2761085 GCF_000442215.2 Lipotes vexillifer
ATGCCGACAATGTCTCAGAACTCTTCAGCCCAAATAAAAGATGAAAAAATGAAGTTGATGATAAGTGTAAGTGGCTTCCCATACTCAGGGTCCCTACTGTTTAATTCATGATTCTCTCTGGGAAAGCTTCTGATTCTGACCTGTCTAATTACCTCCCCATGGAACTCACTGGCTCAGTGATAGGCTAAATCAGCAGCTTCAGTGGAGCCCTCGGCCCTCAAATTAGAAGGTGGGGTTGTACCCGTGGTTCATAAGAGGATTCTATAAGGTGTTTGCTCTGCTGAAGTAGAGAGAACTTTAATAGACATCTTATCAAACTAAGCACAGAAGGTACT
Source organism: Lipotes vexillifer (assembly GCF_000442215.2). Lineage (NCBI taxonomy): Eukaryota > Metazoa > Chordata > Mammalia > Artiodactyla > Lipotidae > Lipotes > Lipotes vexillifer. The sequence continues at coordinate 2,713,213 of NW_006789313.1, forward strand.
GGCTTAACTCTTCCTAGCCTTTCAGCACTTTCCATCTCTCTAAGTAGGAAAATTCTGCACTTTTTGGTCTGGTGGGATTGCTGATTCTATTTTAGTCCCCATATATTATACATGATAAATATAAAAGGAATTCACTTTTTTCTGATGAAAGAGACTTTTATTCCTACATAAGAGAATCATAACTTGTAGTAAAAAATGTAAATTCACCCTGTTTTCATTAAATGTTTTGGATTTGTTTTGTTTAAGTGGAAGAAGCCATGAAGAAAAGTGGGCACAGTTCTACCCTAGCACCTAGTGGTAACTGAACTGTGTGATTAGAAAAAGCATCCTCTTCAGACAGACAAATTGTAAAAGGGCGCCTCCACCGGACGTGGCAATTAGACCAGAGCTTGCGGCCTTGCCCCAAGAGCAGAGGTGGAATTCAGCCCCCACTGCTTCCTTCTTACCTACTGGAAGGGGCCCAAACAGCACAATGTAGCCCTCTATACTGACCAGTCTATTTCTTAACACTCAGCCTTCTTAGAAAGTCAAGAATGGGAGAGGGAGGGCTGTATAAATAAAGCATATCTTTTCTTCCTATCTCAACGCTATGACCAGCACAACTGTAAATGCTGAATAATAATAACAAGGATGATGAGAGTGTACCCTGAAGAGGAGGGACAGGTGAGGGATGTGTCAGAGGGCTGGAGGATGAGTAAACATGGGGACAGGGATGTGGACTTTGAAATGAGTTCTAGTGAAGGGGGCCAGCAGGAAGAGAGAGGTTGTTCTATGAACAGTTTGGACAAAAGCTCAGAAGTTACGAAGAGAGGAAAGTCAGATTCACTGGGAAGGAGTAGAGTTGAACCTAACAGTGGAGAGGTGTAAGCTAGACAGTGAGTTCTTTGAAAAGATGGCTGGGTCTTCTTCAGTCTAACATCCCCAGTGTTTAGCATGGAGCCTGGTTCAATTTATTTACTTAATAGATTGATTAATTAATAGATTTTAGGCAATGTCAGATTGACCTAGAGTCAGTCAGTGCGGCAGCAGGTGAAGTCATCCCCTACTCTTTATTGATGACCCGGCCAGTCCCTTCTGCCTTCACACTACAGCACTCACATCTGCCTGTGACAGCTGCACTTCCAGAACTCCCCGATTTGGCTCAGTCATTTCAACCAGGGATTGCAAAAACTGAGTAACCACTGAAACACTCAGGGAACATTTAAACACAGCTCCTGGGTCCCCAGATGCTTCTGGTCATCAGCCAAGTGGAGCAACCATTCAGTTAACCAACAGCAGGAAAGAGGAGAAATTAGAGGCCTTAAGCTGAGGGAATGTGGGGAGTGGGAGCTTGCTGACTTCAGGCTCTGGGAGCATTCCCTTCTTATGCCCTCTCCCTGCACATCTCGGTTTCCTATATCACCTAATGTTGACGCTACAGCAGCATCTGGGCTACTTCAGGTTCACAACCTTCGGGGCCACAGCATCATGTCAGCTGTCACTTTGAATTCAACCTAAGTCATCAAAGTAATTGTGCAGAAAGGCAGCAGAATGCTCAGGACCCAGCCCCTCATATGGTTCCATCTTCCAACCTCTCCTATTCAAAATATACCTTCTGAGCTGAATCACTATTTTTTCCCAGCTCCCACCTCCATCCCCTGTCTTCAGCCCCACTCTTTGAAAATCTTCTTTTCTAAACTACACAATTGTTATAGGATATTTCTAAGATATAAAGGATTATACATATTCCAAAATTTTCTTTGTTGGAATTCCTTTGGAACTCAAAGCACATTTCCCAGAAAAATGATGTCTGACAGATTCTTAGGTCACCCATAAAGTTCTGTTTAACATATGATTAAATTAATTCATGACATTTTATTCTCTCTAGTTGCTACTCATTTAACTGATGAGTAAACCAAGGCCCAGTGAAAGTGAGTTGCCCAACCCAAGGTTCTCAAGAAGGTTGGAGTGAGGACAGGGAATGCTTGGTGGTTGTGTGACAGGTGGCTTTGATGGGCTGGAGCTCAGGCAGTGGAGAACAGCTGGAGACAGGGTTCTGTGGACACAGTTTGAAAGGCATCAGAGGAAAAGGGCTGGGTGGCCACCTGGATTCAGTAACCAGCAGAGTGCTACTTGCACAGTGTGGGGACTACCCACCTTTCCCCATGGGCCCTCCGTGACTGAACGTAACCCTCCTCTTTTAGGAAGGAGGTGGTGTCTCCCATTCTTGCCCTGACTCATGCCTCGTGTGTAGGTGTCCAGAAAGTGGGGAGGCCCTTGAGTTTGTAGACACACCATGGTTCCCAGGAGGACTCCAACACTGGAGAAGAGGGAGGCTGGGGAATGCCTTCATTTGCGCCCAGGAAGAAGTGGTGTGGTGAATGCAGAGTGGCAGCTGCCACGGTGGTCCTTTCATTTAGGTGAATATTCAACATGTAATGAGCACCTCATGGTGTGACGTATTTCCACATATTGTCCTTGAAGTTTGCTTTAATTTGATTCTACCTATATAAAAGTAACTAAATGGGGGCAGGGGTGGTGCAGGAAGGCTACTCTCCCACTCCTGCTTTTATTAAGTGAATATTTATTTTACAGTTTTCATGTCATAAGCATATGAAGAAGGCCTGCTTTGTGTAAAACCTTGTGACCAATTGTATGTTGTGGCAGGAAGCAGGAAAGTTTGCAAATATAAAAACAGTCCTTCAAAAGACTTTGCAATTTATATGGGGAAGCAAATGTGCCTCAATTATATGGGAACGTCAGGGAGAGGAATGCTGACTGTGCAAGGGATGTACAGAGGGTCAGCCTTGATACCGCAAATTGGGATTCTGCTCCTATGAATGCACTTTTTCATAGTTCATTTCTTATGTATAAGTAAAGCATGCAGAGAACACAAACTCCAATAGGGACAAAACAATATTCAATGAAAAGCCTATCTCTCCTTCCTCCTAGTCTTCTTTCTGTCCCCAGATGCAACCATATTTACACTTTCTTATACAGCCATCCAGGGTATTCTCTGTATTTACATACATCAGTTATTTTTTTCCTCTTTGGTTTACTTTACTTAACAACATATCTTAGAATTTTTTCCAGAGTAGTATATAGAGAGACTTCCCTCATTTCTTTAAATTTTCTTTAAACTACAGCCCACAGGTCAAATCTGGGCTCTGTTTTTGTAAATATAATTTTATTGGAACAAAATCACCTCCATTCATTCACACGTTGTCAGTGGCTGCTGTTGCACTACAATGGCAGGGCTGAGAAACTGCAACAGAGAATGCATGATCTGCAAAACCTAACATATTTTCTGTATTCCCTTTGCAGAATAAGATTGCTGACCCCTGCTTTAAATGACTACATAATGTTCTGTGTATGAACTGTTATAATTTATTTTAAGAGTCCCCTATTAAAGGATACTTAAGTTATTTCTAATCCTTTGTTATAATTAACATAGCTGTAATGAACATATTAATATTTGTGTTATTCTCAAATATGTGAGTATATCTGTATAAGAACCCAGGAGTGGGATCACTGGGCAAAAAATATCATAGGTTTTTCATAAATATATGCATTAATGATGTAAAGGAAGTCTAAGGCCAGAAGATGGACCAATAGCGAGAATGAATTGAGAACTCTGGGCTGCTAGGAGATGAAATGAAGAACTCTATTGCAAAGGAGAGTAAAAGGTGGTTGCTTTCAGCCACATGCCTTGAATGGGACTGATGTATCAGGACTGTGGAAACGAATGCAAGAGCATTCACTCCTGTTAAGGTCACTCTTTTTTTTTTTTTAACGTCTTTATTGGAGTATAATTGCTTTCCATTGTTGTGTTAATTTCTGCTGTATAACAAAGTGAATCAGCTATACAGATACATATATCCCCATATCCTCTCCCTCTTGCATCTCCCTCCCACCCTCCCTATCCCACCCCTCTAGGTGGTCACAAAGCATGAGCTGATCTCCCTGTGCTATGCAGCTGCTTCCCACTAGCTATCTATTTCACTCTTTGTCCTAATTGCAAACTCCTTTCCACATCCCTCCCTGTTCTCATTGCCCAAAAAGAGCTGCGTCAGAGCCTTGGAGGCAAACACATTTGACTGTCAGAGCTGCTGCTTTTGGGGACAGCTGCATAGATCACTGAGGTCAGGGAGTTTGACTTTGTGTGGACAGGTTTGCTTGACTTTGCCTTTGCTAGACTGAACAGGTCTTGGCGATGGGGCTGTGGGTTCCCCAGCCCTGGGAGACCAGTTTGAGCTCATTCTTAGAAAAGGGGATCTGGAATCAACAAGCTTTGGGAAGAAAATCACCCCAGGAGGCGCAGAAGAGTTCAGATCTTCTCTGTAGAGAACAAGAGGTGGGTCTGTGAACGAGGAACAATTCAGGCCTCTACTTTCACCCACTAATGCCCTGCTATGTGCCAGGCCATGTGCTAAGGGAGAATGTATAGGGATAAAGAAGAGAATTTGGCTGACTGTCAAAAGGGCTCACAGCCTAGTGGAGGAAAATAGAGAGACCTACAGTTCCCAAACTGTGCGTACCTTATAAATTTTCAAGAAAAACACATCCATGCTTGACATCTGTCAGACCTGGCACAAACAGCTAACTCAAAGTAGCTCACAGCTTCAACATTAGGACGAAACACTCCTTTCAGTGATGCCATATCTTTGCAAAGCTAGGTTTTTGGAAGTTATTATGCTAAAAAAAGAAGTAACACATAAAACTCAACATGGAAGAGAAAATGAGGGTGGTGGTATCCAGTTTGACACCAAGTTTGGGAAGCTATGCATGCCAAACATGTACACACATCCCATTAGTGAGTGAGTGTGGTTAAGAATTAAATAAAACATGGTATTTTTTTCTCCCAATTTATATGTATTTTTTGAAATGACTACTAAGTTGTCAGGACAGAAATATTTATAAATAAATGGAACTGTTATTTCTTTTGGCCTTTGTGCACTGGAAAAAAGTAATGAAACACTAGGGCACAGAGAACTGAAAAAGTTTGGGAACTCTGAGATGGACGTGTAATGCTACTTCCAGCATTGTGGCCTTGAGAAAGTTAACACTCCAAGCTCAGCTACCAGTTCCTCAAATAGGGATAGGATAATAAGGAAAATGGGGATAATAAGACTAAATACTTTTGGGGGCTGTTGTAAAAGTTAAATGAGAGAGTGCAAGTAAAGAATTTAGCACAGGGCTTGGCACATAGTAAATGACCAGCAAACACTGGCAAGTATAAATCCACAGAACCTTGGAAACTGTAAGTTTAACCCTAACTACCGTAACAACGTCAGCTTCAAATTCATTTTTAAGCCTTCTGTTTCTCAAATCAAGTGCTGTTGCCATGGTAACTGTTGTAATGTCTGTAATATCTGGTGTCAACCAATTCATTCTGAAAGCAGGAAATTAACAATTCCCCAGGAAATCTCCCTGAGATTTGTCATGGTACTATGTGAATGATTTCACTGTCAGTCTTCCATTAGGGCTTTCCTCCTTATATTAGTTCACAGATTGCTTATTCTGTTTGATAAATCTAAGGATCCTTTAAGAAGCAAATTTAAGGCAAATTGCATCAAAATTACTTTTCAGTGTCTCTGAAATACTTCTGTTTCAAAAACTCAATTGGCTTGACTATGGTACAGTTTTATCGTGGTTTATATATTTTTAAAACTAATTTTGTATCTAAGATCTTATTTCCCTCCCAAAGACAAATTTATAGTAAGATCCATGAGTCCTCATTTACAAAAAGAAATCCTGGGCTTCCCTGGTGGCGCAGTGGTTCAGAGTCCGACTGCCGAGGCAGGGGACACAGGATCGTGCCCCGGTCCGGGAAGATCCCACGTGCCGCGGAGCGGCTGGGCCCGTGAGCCATGGCCGCTGGGCCTGCGCGTCTGGAGCCTGTGCTCCGCAACGGGAGAGGCCACAGTAGTGAGAGGCCCGCGGACAGCAAAAAAAAAAAAAAAAAAAAAAAAATCCTTCCATTTTGGACGCTGCCTTAATTCCAAAACATCCATGAAGATGGCTACTTCTACTATTAAACAGAGCCTTCCAGGCCTTTCAGCAAAGCTGGTAACTTTTCTGCTAGTTCCAGATGGGTTTTAAGAATTTATTAGACATGTTAACTTTAGGGAAGTTGATCATTAGATAAAAGAAGAGAGAAAACCCACACTCTAATTGTCTAAATCATTGGTTCTCAAATGGGATCGGGGAGGGCGTTTACACACCAGGAGACATTTGGCAATGGCTGGAGACATTTTTCGCTGTCAGAATTTGGCGGGGGGAGTGCAGGGAGGTGGCACTGCTACTGGCGTAGAAGCCAAGGATGCTGTTAAATTTCTTACAGTGCACACAGGGCAGCACCCACAACAATTATCTGACCCCAAATGTTAAGATTACTGAGGTTGAGAAACCCAAGCTGGTGTTGATATTATTCCTTTTCTTCATTGAATCACACTTTCTGGTTCTTCATTCTAATACCTCTTCTCCTGACCTTATGGATTCCTTTGAATAATTAGCTTCTGAAATCAGGTTACAGTAACTGCAGAAAAGTATCAGGCTTGTCTCCAAGTCAGTGGTCCTCAACATTTTTGCACATTAGTATCACCTGGGGGAACTTTCAAACTATGTCAGTGTCTGGACTGCATCCTTGACCAATTTAATCCAAATATCCAGAATTAGGACCTAATTACAGTATGTTTCAAAATTTTCCCAAATGACCCTAATGGGCCACCAGGGTTGAGCACCATGAATCTAAATAAATAGAAATGTTATTTACTGTACTAATCATGCACTCACAAAGAGAGAACTCAGTTGCAGGAGTGGGGGATAGTGATGTTTCTGTCAATGTAGAAATGCTTTTTTTTCCCCCTAAGCGTCAGGTTGACTATTTGAATCAAGGGCTATTTGAGATTTTCACTCATGTGGCTTGATCACCTGTGATATTGCACTTTTGGTGGCTGATCTATGCATGACCCAAATTTTATATACCTATAAGTTCTCAAGGGTTTTCTTAATCTTTTTCAAAAAATTATAAGTTAAAGAGAATTATGTAGCCCTCCTCTGGTGCCCCAAAACTTGACTTTCACCTTTACTTGAGTCTAAAGAAGACAGGAATATTTCTTCTTTGGATCTCATGCACCAGTGGAACCCAGATGCCTCTTAGCATCCTGAAAGGCCAAAGGACGGTTTTCCAATTCACCCTTTCTCTGTCCCTTTCTCCCTCACTCCCAATCACCCTAGAAAATACCGCTTGAGCAGATGGTTTTGGTGTGATGCCCCAGAGGTTAACAGATGTGAATTCTGATGGAATAACAAGAGGACAGAACTTTTCCACTGCCATATTCAAACTAAACTCATGGTTTTCCCCCCAGCAAACAAAAGGTGCTTCAGACAGCTGACTTTAAACATCTAAGCCAGGGTCAAAGACTTCTAGAACAAGGGGAGAAGTAGAAACCAATAAGAGAGAGCTGATTTCATCATCACAAGAAATGAACACTTTTTAGTAGGCAGCCTACTTCTCATTTCCCAAGGGTTGCCACCTTCTGGCCCTGCCCAGTTCCCTCCTTGAAGGACACCAGATGTTTAGGGAAATAGGCCTCTTTCTCTTGATGGACTGTGATAAACGAAAAGTGTTTTATCAAAATGGGGCACAGGACCATAGTTGTATCCTCAAGAGTCCAAGAGTTTTAATGAGTATTTTTAATATTATGCTGTCATGTCATTCTAAACAGTATGTTAGCACAATTCTGATCATCTGAATAACTACCTTAAAATTAAGATGCCACTTGCTATAGGTACCTGAAATTGTGTTTATGTTCTAACCCTGCAAAGGGTCAGTGATGTTGCTGAGTGCTGCCCTAAAACTTTGGTAGTTGACTACAGAAAGATGGGACAATGGAGTCATCACATTTTCATAGCATAGCAGTCCTACAATATTTGCTTTGTGAATGGATATGCCACACGGATACCAGTCTTGAATGTACCACCTTGAGACAACAGGTGATTGACAGTGAGCAGAGTGACAAATAGACAATAAAGCATTCTTTTATTCAATTCTATAAAAATATTTTGATTATTACTACTAATACCATTTTATAATAGCTACTTATGAAAACCAGCATTCACTGCTTTAATGCTTTTATTTTGAAATATAAAAATTACTAAATTTAGAATTGTACCAGAGGCTACTTCTTTCTAGCATTAAACCCAAAATCATGTTTTGCTTCTGCAAATCATTATTTATCATATTTAATTGGTATTTTAAATTTAATTTTCATTAGTCTTATATTTTGTTTGTATTTAATGTACAAATTTGGGTTTTGTATTTACATAAGAGCCATAAATATATGCAAGTTTGTATTTAGGTAACATTAAACATGTTAGTTCATGCTGGAATTCTGTGTGCACTTATTTTTTCCTTTAAGAAAGATTCACACATTGGTCAATCTTGAGAAATTCAGGACTAAAAGATTTCTTTTGAAACCAAGGCTGGTTGAAACCTCAGATTTGGACTAGATCTGAGCCTGGAGACTGACTGAGCCAACTTAGGATGTTAAGGCAGATTTTACCCAATTTCTCCTGCGTTCACCAGAAGGCGAATAGCCATATTTTCTTCCTTCCTAGGTATACTTGCTGAATACTTGTTCAATGATAAAGAGAAGGAAGAAAGAAGTTTAAAAATAGACAAAAATAAGTAAATCTGAAAATAAGATTACAAACAGGAAGAATACAGATTGTGAACTTTACTTCCTATTGGTATAATTTCAAAACTAACACCCATAATCCTTTTATCTAAAATCTACTGTAACCTATTTCACTGCATGATCTCAACCCCCTGCAAAGTCCTTCTAACCAAATATTTCAGAGTGTTCTAGTCTCACAGATGCTCATGAAGGCATCTAGTCAGATACCATGAGCTGTTCACTACTTCTTTCCCAGCCCCTCCTGGTAGCCCTATAGCAACCGGTCCTCCTGTCACAGTTACCACTTTGCTGGACACTGCTCCTGGTGCCCTGTGCTCTTGAGTTCAAAGCATTGGGAATGGCCCTCATCTCTCTTTTTTTTTGGGGGGGGCCACACCCCCGGCACGTGGGATCTTAGTTTCCTGACCAGGGATCGAACCCGCGTCCCTTGCAGTGGAAGAATGGAATCTTAACCACTGAACCGCCAGGGAAGTCCCACCCCCTCACCTCTTTTTTATGTAACATTTTGTTACCAGGATACCAAAGGCCTTGTGCTTTAGTGTCTTACAGATTTTCTATTTAAAGGAAAAGGAAAAAACAGTTTTTACCTTCAAGTCTCCTTCCCTAGGATCAAGAAGTAGAATTACTAGCACAGAGGTAGAAGAGAGAAGATAGTCATGTACAAGGCAAGGAGAGAGTTCCCAAAAGATGCTAACCCAACCCTGCTGACACCTTGGTCTTGGATTTCTAGCCTCCAGAACTGTGAGAAATAGATTTCTGTTTAAGCTACCCTGTCTGTGGTACTTTGTTGTGGCAGCCCTAGCAAACTAGTTCAGGGAGAAAGAGCTCGGAACTTTCAGAAATCCACAAGTACTATGGAGGGGCCCATTATGTGGTGTCAGTCTTAACTTTTCTTCAAAATTCTCTGTGTAATCGAGTGACTTGTCAATAGATTTACTTAGTACATAGTGAAACATTAGTTTCACCATTTCCATCCCAAAATCTAATGTTCTCTGAGCTCCCACAGGCATCTTACTTGTACCTTTATTATAAAACTATATCCTATGTTTAAACTGTCTGTTTCAACCATTATCTGTTTCTCCACAAGACCATGAGCCCCTGAAAAACAGGGACTGTGGTTGTATTTCAGTCTTCTTTGTATGCCTGGTACCTAGTATATAGTAGGTGCTCTACAAATGTTTATGGAACAAATGAGTTAATAAATGAATACATTAAAAAAAAAAGCCACCTTTATCCAAAAGATAACTTGAAGGAGTTTTTTTTCTGGGAGATTTAGACACAAGCAGCTAAAATTATTTATGCAGCCCTTAAGTCAAAATTGTGGTGGCAGCTGGGCACCAGAGCAGTATCACTTTTTGGAAGCCACCCAAAAGCCACTGCACATTTGCCCAGCCATGGGTGAGATCATCTGCACCCTGCCTTAGCAAGTATTTTGGAGGGAAGATACCCCAAGGTACACTGCCTTGGGAAGTCTTCTATGGCCTCCTATCCCTGGGAGGAACCTATGTTATTGTTTTGTTTTGTTTTTCGTCTTTTCTGTTGCATTTTATTTTTATTTTTTTCTTAAACATCTTTATTGGAGTATAATTGTTTTACAATGGTATGTTAGTTTCTGCTTTATAACAAAGTGAATCAGCTATACATATACATATGTCCCCATATCTCCTCCCTCTTGTGTCTTCCTCCCACCCTCCCTATCCCATCCCTCTAGGTGGTCACAAAGCACTGAGCTGATCTCCCTGTGCTATGCGGCTGCTTCCCACTAGCTATCTGTTTTACATTTGGTAGTGTATATATTAGTCCATGCCACTCTCTCACTTCGTCCCAGCTTACCCTTCCACCTCCCTGTGTCCTCAAGTCCATTCTCTATGTCTGCGTCTTTATTCCTGTCCTGCCCCTAGGTTCTTCATAACCTTTTTTTTTTTTTTAGATTCCATATATATGTGTTAGCATATGGTATTTGTCTTTCTCTTTCTGACTTACTTCACTCTGTATGACAGACTGTAGGTCCATCCACCTCACTACAAATAACTCAATTTCGTTCCTTTTTATGGCTGAGTAATATTCCATTGTATATATGTGCCACATCTTCTTTATCCATTCATCTGTTGATGGACACTTAGGTGGCTTCCATGTCCTAGCTATTGTAAATAGAGCTGCAATGAACATTGTGCTACATGACTCTTTTTGAATTATGGTTTTCTCAGGGTATATGCCCAGTAGTGGGATTGCTGGGTTGTATGGTAGTTCTATTTTTAGTTTTTTAAAGAACCTCCATACTGTTCTCCATAGTGGCTCTTATCAGTTTATATTCCCACCAACAGAGCAAGAGGGCTCCCTTTTCTCCACACCCTCTCCAGCATTTGTTTGTAGATTTTTTGATGATGGCCATTCCGACTGATGTGAGGTGATACCTCATTGTAGTTTTGACTTGCATTTCTCTAATGACTAGTGCCGTTGAGCACTCTTTCATGTGTTTGTTGGCAATCTGTATATCTTTGGAGAAATGTCTGTTCAGGTCTTCTGCCCATTTTTGGATTGGATTGTTTGTTATTTTGATATTGAGCTGCTTGTAAATTTTGGAGATTAATCCTTTGTCAGTTGCTTCATTTGCAAATATTTTCTCCCATTCTAAGGGTTGTCTTTTTGTCTTGCTTATGGTTTCCTTTGCTGTGCAAAAGCTTTGAAGTTTCATTAGGTCCCATTTGTTTATTTTTGTTTTTATTTCCATTTCTCTAGGAGGTGGGTCAAAAAGGATCTTGCTGTGATTTATGTCAGAGAGTGGAACCTATGTTTAATGCTAGCAAGGGAGAAGCTAACTGTAGTAAAAGCTTTGCTCACTCAGACACATTTGTTGTTGGAAGGGTATATCGTTCCCCTTGTGAACTGCTTTCTTCTTGGGAACTGTTTGCTTGCTGCTCAGCAGTCTACCTAGAGACGGCAGCAAACATTTTCTGTAAAGGGCCAGATAGTAAGTGCTTTAGGCTGTGTGGGCCATGCAAATATATGCACATGTGAATATTTCTAGAAAGTAATGGACCCTCTCCTCAGTCATTTCCAACTCACTGGGAATGAGTAAATATCAAGGCCTTTCCTCAAAGGCTAGAAGAAAATGGAGGTCAAGGATACTCGAAAGAAAATAAGATAAAGCCAAATTTAACCCAGCAAAGCCTTGCCTGACACCTGCAAAACAGCTTGCTTTGGTTACAGCTCAAGTCAGGTTGATTTTTCATTGAAAAAGAATGAGCTTATTTCTCTCATCAGAGGGAATGCTCTCATTTCAGATAAACCAAGGAAACTGTTGACTCGCTGACCTCAAATTCAGTGAATGCCTGTGAGCGGTTGGTCTGGGCCTCAGTGTGAAGGAAGGAGGACTCACAGCTGATATGACTTGGTCAGTCTGTGCAAAATTAGAAGATGGATTATTGTGGATTTGTTTTCCTTTAGGAATTAGGGCTGGCACTGCCTTAGCTTCAGTGCAGACGAGGTATTAACTGAAATGCATTCTTATCTTAACAGCCACATCCCATTTAGCCATAGTGACTTTGGGGTGACTTCCAAAGCAGTCTCATCAGAATGAGTCGGCAGATTAAGGCTAACCTTCATGTCAGAACTGTAAGCAAGAAGAAATGAAATGCACTACATTGATCCTACTCCCGCTGCAAAACATGAAACTGAACTGTGTGAGGTGGGCTAATGATTATAGGTTGAACTTTCAAATGGATCTCCTTTAGTCAGCTAGCTTCAGGAAGATTCACAGCAGTATAAAACACTCACGGCAAGGTAAAACTGTGCTGCTGTGTCTGGCCATGCACCATGCTGGAGGGCTCTTTTGGTTCCACGTCAGGTCTGATTTGAAGTCTTTCCCTTGTCTTCTTAACTGTTTGGTAAATTCACTCAGCTCAATTGGAGCATGTATGTGTATGTGGACGGAGCATGACTCCCTCTAGATGGCCCTCCCCTTTGCTGAGAAGTCAGCTAACTCTGGGAGCCTCAGCTTTCTCATCTGCAAAATGGGGCTTAGCGTCCACATCTCAGGACTGATATAAGGATTACATGAGATAACACATGTGAGGATGGCTTATAAACTCTACAGATATTGGCTTTTGTTTTACCCTCTCTCCTTGCCTAGAACCCAAACAGAATGTATTCTCTTCAGCTGCCTGGAAACTGGGGAATGGACAGCTGAGTCAGCAAGCCAAAGAACTGTGCTCTTGTGGTCTTCTTGCCTTTTGCCTCCGTCAATCAGCACTTATCAAAAGGGTGTATGCATTAGAGCAGGAGACATTGGATTTACAGAAGCATGGATTTCTTGAGGGATGCAGTTCAATTTGTTCGTAGCCTCTAATTTTTACCTGCCCACCCCTGCCAAGCCAGTTCTGCACAGATCTATCCTTTAAACACACATAGAAAATCCCCAACACAGTACCATGCAAATAAGCACTACATACATGCAGAATCAGTCTTACAAATAGACAGCTGGGTGATCACCCATATTCTGTAGTATAGGAATGCCACTGTGGTTTCTCTGCTATAAAATACCTCCCTACTAACTTGGATTGTATATGCAAAATGCCACCATTATGGAGTTCACTTAAGCTATAGAATTGCCCCTTTTCAAAAGCAAATATTTCTTAGAAAGGTAATATTTTGCTACCACCAGATATTAACAAATTCATGTAAATGTCTTTATTATATCTTCTCTAGAGTATGAAGCCAAGGGCTTCCTTTAATCTAGTAGAATGGGTAGGGAAACTGGGGGCACAGAGATGGAGGAAGGACATATCAAAGAAAGGAAAATTTCCATTCCATTCTGTTTGCTGTTCTGCACAATTTTCCAGTGAATTCTTGGCTGTCTCTTCAGCTTTGTGTCAAAGGCACCCTGGGGAGCATTCATTTGATTGGTCAACCCCAGGCCCCATGCCCGTGCCCTATCTACAGAGCTGGGGATATAAAACTGCCAAGGTTTTCACTTCTTAGTGGGAGGTGTACTCTGTCTTAAACTGTTAAGAAACAAAATCCCATTGAGTAAATTTTAAATATCTTACTGGCTCTATTCAGCAATTCCTGAATCAGGCAGCATCCAATCTAACAGAGAGAAAGGAGCTCTGAAGACCTGAAAAAGGCAAGAGAATTTTATAGGCCAAAGTGAGCAGGAACAAAGGAGATATGCTGGGTTTTTGCCGATTGGTTAAAGCAGGGTTCGTTTCCTTATATGGAACAAAGCGAGGTCTTAGAGCCAGGTCAGGTAACTAAGCAAAAGCGATTGGCTGACCTAGGACTGCCTTTTCTGGGAGAGTTAAGCATAGAATCGTAATTAAATCTGGGCTTGCTGATGTGGGGCTTAGCATGAGTGACTCCATCTTGAGCCCAATCTGGTTATTTTAATAGCAACGAGACTCATAAAGTGAATAATTCCCTCAAATATAGAAAGGGAGCAAAATGGTGAGCAGTTCCCAAAATGATAAATGCCTTCTGCCGGCCTGTTATATGTTTGATTCCAAGAATAAGACACAGCCACTGTCCTCAAGTAACTGATAGTGAAATGGGAGAGACAGGCAGGTCAGGGGACAGTTACATTGCAGTGCTCATTGTAACAGCATTTAATACAGTACAAAAAGTGCTATTGGATCCCACTGCAGGGAGTGACTAAACCCCAGGAAATAGGAAAAGGCCACAGTGAGGAAATACCATTTGAAATGAGTCTTGAGGGACCAGTGGGAGTTGCGTCCTGGAGAAGAGAGGGAGGTAATCACCTTTCTTGTGTGTGGGGAGGAAAGCTTATACAAAGGTATGCAATCATGAAAAGAGAACAACTGAGAATTCTTCGTTATAATCAGCTTCCACTGATTCTGGCCAACTTAATTTGAAAAGGAATTCACGAGATGCATGGCTGATAACTCAGAGTCAACAGAAAGGCTGGGAACTAGGGCTGGAAAACTGGCAGGAATCAAGGGATTGTTGCTAAAGGGCTAGATCTTAACCTAGGAGCAGCCTGTCAGGACCCCAGTCACTGGGCGAGGACCCCACCACTGTTCTTGCACACAGAATGCTGCTGCCACTGCCACCAGCAGAATGGATTATCAATGGCCTCTGCATCTTTCAAAGTCCTGGGCCAGAACACTCAAGTGACCAAACCAGAGGGTACACCCATACTCTCAGTGCTCCCCAGTGAGAATACCCTTGGACTCCCACCCAAACTCACGCCTTGGGATTCTCCCCAAATAGGAAAGGGGTTCATAAACTGAGTAGCCAGAAAATAAATAAATAAAACTGACAGACGTCCTTGGCAAAGGGTATGGCCTAATCTGAGAATATTCAGAAAGTCTGCTTGTTAGTTCCTAGAATGTGTGGAACAAAGTAATGCTAGAGGAGATTGAAGAGAGATGAAACCAAATTTTTGAAGACTTACATGACCACCTCATTAATTTGAACTTTCTCCTATAGGCAGTGAGAGTCAGCAGAGGTAGTAACAGCCAAATGACTGTGTGTGGGTTCTTCTTCTTACAGAAAGATAACGTTGGTGGCAATGTGGACAGTGAACAAGAGTGGAGAGAGATTGGTATCTGGGTATCTGGAGAGTCCGTCAGGGCTTGTTGCTATATTACAAATGATAGACTTGGAGAGTTTGGGCTATGGCGGTGCTCGGGCTGGAGCTGAAATACAGTCAATGGGATTTGATCAACTTGAGGTCGCACAATTTTATCACCTTCACTTAACCTGCTCAGTGACTTCAGTGTGGAGAGAAGTGGAGGGCCAGGAAGCAGCTGGGGATAAAGAAGCCTTATGTTCCCCCCTTGTCTATTCCAACCCCAGGAATGAGATCCTTTGTGTTTCCCTCATCAAGGCAGGAGCCTGTATTCTGAGGCTCCTTAAACAATCTCAACCGCTGGCAAGAACTGAGGGTGTGGTGCTGCCCTGGCACCCTGCTGAGAACTACGTACCTGCTCCACAGCTAGCTCCTTTTAGATGAGTGAACCTTTGGTTCTTACCAATTTCCATCTGTCTCCAGCTTCCGATCATGGCGGAAGCTAAAAAGGTGAGGCAGATGGGTCTTATAAGCCCCCGGAAGCCAGGAGGTGGAGGAGGCTCTAGGACCTCAGGGTCTAGCTATTTCCCTTATCATTTATGCATTCATTTTCAATGTTAATGAAGTTCCCACTACTAGCAGAGCCCTGCACTAGATTCTGTGGGGTGTCAGAAGCAATATAAGACACAAGCGTCACTCTAAAGGAAATGACAGTTGAGTGGAGAAGACAAGGCATGAAGCCAAGTCAACAAGTGTCTATTAACTGTGTGTTGTGTTCCTGGCACACTAGAGAAAAATTACAAGGCTCCATATGTCATGCATGCTAGCAGTGCTTGGCTAAATGCTAAGGACGCAAAACATAAAGAAATGAAAAGTATTGGGCAAGATAAATTGGAGAAGACTCCTTGGAGAAACTGATTCTGACTCTGGGCCTCAAAAGAAATGCAGCATATAGGTTCCTCTGTAGAGAAAAAAGGAGGAATATTCCAAGGTGGGGGACCCTCAGGAACAAAGGCACTGAGGAGAAGTGAACAGGCAGTGCACAAGGGGCAGTTCAGAGGCCGGCATCGCTCTAACCAGGTGGCTGTGCAACAGAGTAGAGAGAGATGAGGATGGAGAGTAAAGTGGACCCAGCCATGAAGAACTTCAAATATCTGGCTAGGGGATTTCTGATGCACTGCCACTGAGAGTTGCTGTGTGGGTGAATCACATGTCAAGTGATATTCAAAGGGGGTTAATCATGGGATTGGTTGGCATCATGGCCCAGGACAAGAAAAATTCAAGATCTAGCCCCTTGGGGAATAGAGTAGTAGTTTGGGTGTGGGTAACCAAGGGTCTGGAAAAGAGTTTTGGGTATAGAATGAAGAGAAAAAAGTCAAATGCACTGAAGAAAGAGTGCATATTCCTGATAGGATCAGGATTTGGAGGTAGAATCAAAAAAATCCCAAGGCCTCCAGGAGCCTTGGAGAATGGTAGTATCAATAATAGAGAAGAACAAACATTGACCTGGACGGGGAGGGAAGTCTGGGCAGGTCAGATTTTGAAATGTCCTACGTGGAAATAATAAATACCTCTTCTGTCTGACCTGGTCAGATCACCTCTGAAGACTGTAAGTGGTTCTAGTCTAACTGTGGAGACAGAGAGGAAGTTTTATGGAGAAAAAATAACATATCATTTTCAAGCTTACACATTCGAAGGTGAAATCCTAAACTATTTTGACTACCTGCTTCAGACTGTATACTAACTCATCATTTCATAGTAATCTCTTGCATTTGTGACCCACTTTATATTTTTTTAAAGATTCCCCCATATTTTTTCCTGTGAGTTTGTAATAACTGTAAAATAAACAGGACAGGAACCACTGTTGGGACTGAGGTACAGAAAAGTGAAGTGACTGGTCCAAAATCGCATAGCTAAAAAGCATTGGACTGTTGATTTCTGGTGTTGTGTTTTTACCATTAACCCAGGTTGCCTTCCTCATATGGCATGGTGACACTAACCATTACCTTATGATACAGTATTACTGAGTCTAGTATGGACTAGCTGCAATGCTAAGCCCTTTAAATACACCACCTCATTTCATTCTCCCACCATCTCTGCAAAGGTTTGATGATGGGCTAGCAGCACTGTGCTAGTTGTTTTAGATACATCATTCCATTTAATCTTTACAGCAACCCTATGAGGAAGATACTGTTATACTCATATAACAGTATGAGAAAACAGGCTCATAGGAATTCAGTCACATGTACAATGTCATGAAGCTGAAAAGGGGCAGAGCTGGGATTTGAACTAGGACATTCTGGTTTCCAAGCTCATAGTTTTCCATTATTTTACACCACTTCTAAATTAGCAGCTAAGAGATGATTTTTTAAAATAGTCTGCATTGCATAGTGTTACATTGTCAAATGGAGCTGGATTCTGGAGGCTATGCTTAGTGTACTCTATAACCAAAGTGCTCGTGATATTGGGGGTTTTTTCTGTGATGGGGAGAATGATTTTAATTTTCCTTTCACTGATGAAGCCTACAGATCAGTCCAGGATACTCCCTACTGTTTTTTTTCATTCACTCTTTCCTTCTCTTTCTACTCCCCTTCCCAAGCTTAAGCAAAAATGCTCACCTGCAATGATTCTATCCTGTAAATTAAGAAAGGAATTAGAAATGTCATAGATGACTTCCTTGGTCATGGGTACCTGGCATCCAAGCTTCACGTTTCAAGAGATCATCCTGAAAGGATATGAAGGTCTTCATAAGCTTGGAGGCTTTTCAAATACTATAGATCTTATGGCAATAATTACACCCCTCCAGAATCTCCATTTCAAGAATCACAGTCCATCACCGTCACCTCCTGTCCTTTGAGTGAGCGCCCTCACAGCGCCCACACCCTTTACTCTGTTGTCTCTGACACAAAAGCATAACTAGCCTGTGGAACTGACTATGAGCCTTCCTGCCACAGTATGGTGGCCTCAGGTTCTGCTCCTTACTGGATAAATCGCCTGACCTCAATGAGCTTCCATATGGGTATCATAATAGAACCTACATCATAGGTCCGTTGTGTGGGTTAAAGAAATGTTTAGCACAATGCCAACCACTAGAAAACACTCATTAAATGATTCTTATCATAAGAAAACTTCAAAAAAAATAGTCCCTGAGACATGGGACAACTGGCTTTGGGGAATTATCTGGCCCAGTGCAGCGCCTGTTGTATGTAGGCTTCTAGGAGTCAGTACCAGCCAGATCTGCAGTGAACAGTCCCCACTTAAGTGCTACTATCCTGGGGGGCTGAGTTCACACGCATACCCCAGCCTCACACCCTTTTCTTGAAGCACAGCACGTTGGGCACTTCCAGAGGGAGCCCAATGCTGGATCTGAGCACGAAGACCAAGGGTGCAGCAGCTCTGCAGCTCAGGCAGCTAGGGCTGCCTCAGAGTACACAGAGGCTGACCCCAAGCCTGCACTTCCATCCTGACATCTGCTGAAATGAATGGATTGAAGCCTAAGGGTGAATGGAGGCAGCAGGGAAGCATTTGATTTTTCAGTCAGGTTTAGAGAAACCCCAGAGCAGAAGTTGATTTTTTAAAAAGTAATTTTGAAATGTCTTGTTGTGTCATGAATGAAGTTAATAGGGCCTCCATCCCTGCCTCAAAGGATGTCAGTTTCTCTGTTGACAGACAAACTGCCCCAGGAGGAGCTTGGTGCCTCTACATAAGGCCTGACTCAGCCCTGGGAAGCAATCCCAGTGCTTCCCTAGGACTCATGAGGTTTCCTTCTCTCTACTCCCCTTCCCAAGCTTAAGCAAAAATGCTCACCTGCAATGATTCTATCCTGTAAATTAAGAAAGGAATTAGAAATGTCATAGATGACTTCCTTGGTCATGGGTACCTGGCATCCAAGCTTCACGTTTCAAGAGATCATCCTGAAAGGATATGAAGGTCTTCATAAGCTTGGAGGCTTTTCAAATACTATAGATCTTATGGCAATAATTACACCCCTCCAGAATCTCCATTTCAAGAATCACAGTCCATCACCGTCACCTCCTGTCCTTTGAGTGAGCGCCCTCACAGCGCCCACACCCTTTACTCTGTTGTCTCTGACACAAAAGCATAACTAGCCTGTGGAACTGACTATGAGCCTTCCTGCCACAGTATGGTGGCCTCAGGTTCTGCTCCTTACTGGATAAATCGCCTGACCTCAATGAGCTTCCATATGGGTATCATAATAGAACCTACATCATAGGTCCGTTGTGTGGGTTAAAGAAATGTTTAGCACAATGCCAACCACTAGAAAACACTCATTAAATGATTCTTATCATAAGAAAACTTCAAAAAAAATAGTCCCTGAGACATGGGACAACTGGCTTTGGGGAATTATCTGGCCCAGTGCAGCGCCTGTTGTATGTAGGCTTCTAGGAGTCAGTACCAGCCAGATCTGCAGTGAACAGTCCCCACTTAAGTGCTACTATCCTGGGGGGCTGAGTTCACACGCATACCCCAGCCTCACACCCTTTTCTTGAAGCACAGCACGTTGGGCACTTCCAGAGGGAGCCCAATGCTGGATCTGAGCACGAAGACCAAGGGTGCAGCAGCTCTGCAGCTCAGGCAGCTAGGGCTGCCTCAGAGTACACAGAGGCTGACCCCAAGCCTGCACTTCCATCCTGACATCTGCTGAAATGAATGGATTGAAGCCTAAGGGTGAATGGAGGCAGCAGGGAAGCATTTGATTTTTCAGTCAGGTTTAGAGAAACCCCAGAGCAGAAGTTGATTTTTTAAAAAGTAATTTTGAAATGTCTTGTTGTGTCATGAATGAAGTTAATAGGGCCTCCATCCCTGCCTCAAAGGATGTCAGTTTCTCTGTTGACAGACAAACTGCCCCAGGAGGAGCTTGGTGCCTCTACATAAGGCCTGACTCAGCCCTGGGAAGCAATCCCAGTGCTTCCCTAGGACTCATGAGGAGACACTACAAGGCAGGGTGGAGTGGGGTGTGATAGCCATCCTCTGATGTTTGGAAGGCTGTCACATGAGAGACAGAGTAGACTATGTGGTTCCAACAGGCAAAACAAGGACCATTTGTTAAAATTACAGGACAGACGTTTTTAACCTAATAAAGATCTTTGTAAATCTACTACAGTCAAACAATTGACAGGCAGTATTGTGATAGAAAGAACACCTGTATAATGCTTTCCACTTCTAGTCTTCCATAAGTCAGTATGGACTTGGCTGTCTTGAAGGGATAAGAAGGATTCTGCACACCAAAGGATCAGAAGTCAAATACATGTTTCATGCTTTTTAATGTCCAAAGTGTTCTGCTGTGAGAACAGGGCACACCTCAGGAAGCCAGGATAGCCATGGATGGAAGACCTAGGAAACACAGCCTCTGCTGGAGCCCCATGTGCAATGTCCCCTGATGCGTAACTGCCTTGGCTCAGGCATACTCACTAGCCCTTCTGGCTGTCACCTGTGTGAGCTGCCTATTTCTGCTACATCTGGAACTTATCTGGTGCCTGCCTAGCTCTGCATTCTACAGTTTCTAACCTGACTCTTCAAATAGCCCCTTCCTAGTTCCCTAAACTCCCAACCTAATCCATAATAGTGGCTGGATCCGGTCTAAAATGAGTGGGGACGGGGGCGCGAGAGGGGATAGCCCGTGACATTCAGAGGTGGCTGGTACTCACAGCTGAGCCGTGTGGCTCTCCTCTTAGATATGAAAATCTCACAGAACTCCAGCTTCAGACAAGGTCACTCTGAGATCATGATAAACAAGGCCATGTCATAGTTTTGCCTAAGCACAGACAAAAGCAAGGTCACCATGCCAACTACAAAATACCAAATACCCCTCTCTCAGCCAAAATGAGCAACTGTTACCTCTTTACCAATTACAACTTTATACTTATTCTAGTCTCCCTTCTCTGTAGATAAGACTTACTGAGATACCCAATTAAAGAATTGCCCCCACTGACAGCATCCAAGCTAGAGCAAATCTTTTACTGGCTTAGACCATCCCCTGAGTAACCCAACAAAAACCCAAATCTCATAACAGGTTCTTTCTATACCCTCTTACTGAGATGCCCTAAGGCTCTCTGTGGTGTGTGTTGCCTCTCACTGCAATGAGTAATAAGCCCAACTTGTTCAACTGCAAGTGTGTTCCTGGTGTTCTTTGGCTGGAGTGTATTGACAGCCTACCCTTTGTCTAGAGAATGAGCGCCAAACCTCCTAGCCACCATTATATTTTGCTTTAAATTTAGAGGTAACTTCATTGGACTGCCTCACCACCCAGTGGATTTAAAACCATCATATTCACACTTATGGGTCTCCTCCAGGTGCTCATTTCCACAGCTAGCCTTTCTCTAGTTATGATGCCTCCAAGCTACCCTACATACATTTGATGCACCAGATCCCCTAAAGTCCCTCTGCCACCAGGACTTGCAGTAGTTGATGACACTCTCACAGAGTTATCTTTTAGCCATGATGAAGAGGATCAGGACCAGTATTTCCAAATTCTTGACTACTATCTCATTATCTACCACTCTTATCACTTCACCCCCATTGACTCTGCAAGTACTGATTTGGGGATTTTTTTCTGTTTCCTACAGCTGGTCGGCATGGCTTCTTAGGGTCCTGGGGTAACATAAGGAAGACAAAAACATGTTAAGCTTCCAAATCTTAATCTTACTGATTCCTGTTGGTATGGGAACAAAGCATGAATGTCTCCCTCCTTGCTCAAAGGCGACTATTTTGACTCAGGTTTATATAAATCACCAAAGCCCTTCTCTGATTGCAAAAATTCCTAATTCCTTCCCAGTTTCAATGCTTTTTCATTACCCTACCTGCCTATTTACCAAGTAGAGCGGCAGGGGAAATAGCAAATGAAAATGAAAGAGTCAGCCTAGCAATACAACCTTTGCCACCAATTTGGAGATGTCTGTCTGTCTTCACAAATCCTTCTCCTTGGGAACCCTCAGCATCTTATGACATTATTTTATGGATTTTTCAGCCGAACTCATCTTCTGGCATCAAGGTTATCTCTTCTGTCCTCCCCAATGCCCAGCTCCAGCAGATCAGAGAAATGCAAACTTTACCTAAATGCTGAGTATTAACTAGACAATACCTAGCAAACTATTCTAAGGAAAAAGAGACAAAACCAGACAGTTTGCTTTGTTGAGCAGATAAGGAAATGCAGGATGATGTACAGATGTGCTTAATGCTGGAGAACAAAAGAGAAGAAACTTTTAGTTCTTTTTTAGAACTTAGATCCTTTCTTAGTTTCTGCCATTTTAGTTCCAGTCTTGTCAGCTTAACTGAGTCCAGTGTAGACTCCCCACTTCTATTTGAAACACATTCAACATAAGCTAATGCCCACTGTTTGTTATAGATCAGCAATTTGGCTCCAAATTCCTGCAAACTCATGAAGGCTCCTATTGTCTAGAACAGAGGAAATTCAAGTGGCTTGTTCCTTGACTCCTTTCCTCTGAGTCTATAGTAAGTCTGTTTTCTTAATCTCTGTACTTCATGGGCTTCAGGTATAGAAACTAGAGTCTTCTCCTTAAGAACTGACCACAAAGGCTCCCTTTCCCTCAGACCCCACCCTGGCCCAACTAGGCCTTCCAGGATGCAGGGCAGGACTCCCCCAAAGGGGTACAGTTGAACCTCTGCAACAGTTGACATGGAGTACTTATCATATGCCAGGCACTATTCTTGAGAGCTTTATTTCCTGAATTAATTTAACTCTCTCATCCATTCTATGGGCTAAATGCTATTATAATCCACATTTTGCACATTAGCAAGCTGGAACACAAAATTAAGTAACCTGTTCTTTCCTAAAATGGATCTTCTTCAGAACTTACCAGCATGGACAGGCAGGCTCTCCCTCCCATCTCCCCTCCATAGGAGCCCTTCTTCCAATTAACAACAGAAGAGCACACCTCTCAACCTTCCCAAATATTGATACGGTTCATTGTCCCAGGTTGTAAACATCTAGGGCCTCAATTCTGGAGCTGAGAAAGTGAATAACTCTAATGATTGGATAACATATTCTTTAGAAAATCAATGTTTCAACAAAACTGAAACACTACCTACTAGAGATGATGGATCATTAAAGATAATTGTTGATGCTAGAGTACCACTTGACTTTAGCATATGATTCAGGAGTCTGAGAACTGAATGACATTGCTATAAAAAAAAAACCTCTTCAGATGTGTATGTGAACAAGATTATTTAGTGCTTACATCTGTTAAAATGGAACTAGGAATATAATTGTACCTTCATTTGTAATATTCATCCATGGATATACAATACTGTTTACCCACAGATATATAACTAATTGGGGGGCTGGGGGTGACACCCACTAGAGATGTATTTCCAAAATTTTTTACTTTTATGTTTTTTTATTGAGGTATATTTGATTTACAATATCATGTTAGTTTCAGGTGTACAGCACAGTGATTCAGTTATACACACACACACACACACACACACACACATTTTCAGATTCTTTCCCCATATAAGTTATTACAGTGTATTGAGTAGAGTTCCCTGTGCTGTACAGTATTAGGTCCTTGTTATCTGTTTTATATATAGTAGTGTGTATATGTTAATCCCAATCTCCTAATTTATTCCCCCCTCCCTTCCCCATTTGGTAACCATAAGTTTGTTTTCTATGTCTGTGAGTCTCTTTCTGTTTTGGAGATAAACTCATCGAACCTTTTTTTTTTTTTTTTTTGCGTCACGCGGGCCTCTCACTGTTGTGGCCTCTCCCGTTGCGGAGCACAGGCTCCGGAAGCGCAGGCCCAGCGGCCATGGCTCACGGGCCCAGCCGCTCCGCGGCATGTGGGATCTTCCCGGACCGGGGCACGAACCCGTGTTCCCTGCATCGGCAGGCGTACTCTCAACCACTGTGCCACCAGGGAAGCCCTTTTTTTTTTTTTGCTTAAGCCAGACAGAGAAAGACAAATATCATATGATATCGCTTATATGTGGAATCTACTTTTATCTTTAATAATCATCAAAGAGTATAATATAATTATATTGTTTTGATATATTACATAACAATAGTCATTTTGATAACATCTCAACCCAGAAGACTGTTTTTAACAGACCAAAGGTTCTCAAACTTTCTTGTTTCACGGCACCCTTAATGAGCCAGCAATATTTCCAGTGTCCCCAGACTAAAAGAATTACCTATCGGTTCTATTTATTAACTGCTTAGATCCCAACGTAATAAGTATTTACATCCTAACAACATAGTAGCCATTGGCAACAATAAAACACATAAAGTGGAAGAAAAATTAATATTTTTTAATTTCGTTCTTAAGCAATCACAATTACTTAATGAGATGTGCGCACCTGTTGTACTCTGCACAGCTTCTCAAACCTGGGGATCAGATTGGGCACCACACCCTCATTTCCTGTCCCACGCCATCTTTCACGCTGACATGCTTTCAAATCACAGCAACTGCCGAAAAACCAGCTTTGCAAAAATACAACCTCATCAAAGGAATGTAGTTCAATCTAACGGAGAAGCTATAAACTACTTCTAAACTGTTGACACTGTGTTTCCCTTCCAAATTTAAAATACCCCACAGTTCCCCTGCGGATTCACTGAAGAGCCCCTGGCACACCTGGGTAAATAGTTGGGGAGTAGCAGACTTAGAGTCTCAGGTTCACAGGAAATAATTTTTAAAATCTCTATTTATTTATTTTGTCGCAGAGAAAATGGTTGTGTCATAAGTCTTACAAGCATAAACTATATTATGTTGCAGTAATATTCCACGGAGGAAGTGGAATGGAAATACCCTTTTTTATGTATCTTTTAAAAAAGATGATGTTAGATATCAATTTGATATGGTGCTTAAATATCATTGGATACCTTTAAAAGAATGATATAACTTGTATTGTTAAATATTTATTTTTAAATATCAGGCTTAATAATATACCAGCCATTACAGTCCTTTGCCACTGTTTAAACTTATGATGAAATATTTACATGTCAGCCTATGTGTAAAAGGGTCATATTTTTCAAAATTCTTTTAGGGCAGGGCTTCTCAACTTTAGCACCATTGGCATCTGTGGCTGTATAGGTCTTTGTTGTGAAGGGCTACCCTATATGGTAAGATGCTTATTAGCAGCAGCCCTGGCCTCTTTCCACTAATGCCAGTACTATTTTCCCCACATTGTGACAACCAGAAGTGTTTCTAGATATTGCCAAATGTGTTGGGCGGGGTGGTTGGCAAAACACCCCCAGTTGAGAACCATTGTTTTCAGGGTATTTAAGCAAAAAGTTATAAAAACCACTATGAGATGCAATAAAGAATGACGGTTAGGAACTCAGGTTTTAGAACTTCTGGTCCTACTGTTACTCACCTTGGGCAAGATAGCTAATTTCTCTAAACCCACCTCTTCAACTGTAACTGAGAATAAACTTTATTACCACTCCAGAGAGTTGTTGTGAGCCTTAGATAAGAATATTCATGTGAGAGCCTTAGGAGAACCTGACACACAGTAATTATTATTAAATAGTTATTCCCAACACCTCTTCAGTATGTACTTCCCTACAGAGGCTCCTTGTCTACAGCATCATCTGCCTGAACTCCTCTGGCTGATATTCATACGTTTTATATTCTGTCCCCACACTATCTAGCTAGCCTTATGCCCTAGTGAGGAAAGCATTGCATATCAGACTCAAAATGATGCAGTCTAATTTCTTGTCTGAGTCTAGTTCCCGGTTCTGTCACTAAAGACCTGTGTGAGCCTGTGCGTGTGTCCTTCTGTGTGTGTGTGAGTGTGTGTTGGGAGGTGTGTAGCAAGACTTGGTAATCTCAAACTGGCTCTTTAAACTTCAGAAAGAGGAGGGGGAAAGGAAAAGAAGAGGAAGGAGAAGAAAGAAGGAGAATGCTGTAGACTGTGGCAGCAAATTCTTTTCCTAAGGCAGGACTCTATTCTCTTAACGGACCAGACTCCCTGCCTTTATTCGTGTTATCCCTGCTCCTCTCTGCTCTTCTGATTCCCTCAGGGCAGCGTACATTCCACCTCTTCTAACCCTGCCCTGCTCACCAGCTCACACAGCTGTCTCTCACTTCTCTAAACTCCTGTAGCACTTGTGGTCTGTAAACTAATTAAGTGTAGCACTTAATTATATATCGTCAATTCTCAATGGTCTCCCTTTTTGTCTTGTGTCTGTCATATGACCCCATTGAGAAGACTTCCTTAGGGCAGAGAGTGCCTCACATCCTTTTTAATCTTTTCTTTTTTTAACATCTTTATTGGAGTATAATTGCTTTACATTGTTGTGTTAGTTTCTGCTTTATAACAAAGTGCATCAGCTATACATATACATATGTCCCCATATCTCCTCCCTCTTGCGTCTCCCTCCCACCCTCCCTATCCCACCCCTCCAGGTGGTCACAAAGCACCAAGCTGATCTCCCTGTGCTATGCCTTCCCACTAGCTATCTGTTTTACATTTGGTAGTGTATATATGTCCATGCCACTCTCTCACTTCGTCCCAGCTTCCCCTTCCCCCTCCCTGTGTCCTCAAGTCCATTCTCTCCGTCTGCGTCTTTATTCCTGTCCTCCCCCTATGTTCTTCAGAAACTTTTTTTCTTTTTTAGATTCCACATATATGTGTTAGAATACGGTATTTGTTTTTCTCTTTCTGACTTACTTCGCTCTGTATGACAGATTCTAGGTCCATCCACCTCACTACAGATAACTCAATTTCGTTTCTTTTTATGGTTGAGTAATATTCCATTGTATATATGTGCCACATCTTTATCCATTAGTCTGTTGATGGACACTTAACATTGCTTCCATGTCCTGGCTATTGTAAATAGTGCTGCAGTGAACATTGTGTACCTGTTTTTGAATTATGGTTTTCTCAGGGTATATGCCCAGTAGTGGGATTGCTGGGTTGTATGGTAGTTCTATTTTTAGTTTTATAAGGAACCTCCATACTGTTCTCCATAGTGGCTGTATCAGTTTACATTCCCACCAACAGTGCAAGAGGGTTCCCTCTTCGCCACACCCTCTCCAGCATTTATTGTTTGTAGATGTTTTGATGATGGCCATTCTGACTGGTGTGAAGTGATACCTCATTGTAGTTCTCATTTGCATTTCTCTAATGATTAGTGACGTTGAGCATCCTTTCATGTGTTTGCTGGCAATCTGTATATCTTCTTTGGAGAAATGTCTATTTAGGTCTTCTGCCCATTTTTGGATTGGGTTGTTTGTTTTTCTGATACTGAGCTGCATGAGCTGCTTGTAAATTTTGGAGACTAATCCTTTGTCAGTTGCTTCGTTTGCAAATATTTTCTCCCATTCTGAGGGTTTTCTTTTGGTCTTGTTTATGGTTCCCTTTGCTGTGCAAAAGCTTTGAAGTTTCACTAGGTCCCATTTGTTTATTTTTATTTTCATTTCTCTAGGAGGTGGGTCAAAAAGGATCTTGCTGTGATTTATGTCATAGAGTGTTCTGCCTATGTCTTACTCAAAGAATTTTATAGTGTGTGGCCTTATATTTAGGTTAATCCATTTTTAGTTTATTTTAGTGTATGCTTTAGGGAGTGTTCTAATTTCATTCTTTTACATGTAACTGTCCAGTTTCCCCAGCACCACTTATTGAAGAGACTGTATTTTCTCCATTGTATATTCTTCCCTCCTTTATCAAAGATAAGGTGACCATATGTGTATGGGTTTATCTCTGTGTTTTCTATCCTGTTCCATTGATCTGTATTTTGGTTTGTATGCCAGTACCGTACTGTATTGATTACTGTAGCTTTGTACTGTAGTCTGAATTCAGGAAGCCTGATTCCTCCAGCTCCATTTTTCTTTCTCAAGATTGCTTTGGCTATTCGGGGTCTTTTGTGTTTCGATACAAATTGTAAAGGTTTTTGTTCTGTGAAAAATGACATTGGTAGTTTGATAGGGATTGCACTGAATCTGTAGATTGCTTTGGGTAGTATAGTCATCTGCACAGTGTTGATTCTTCCAATCCAAGAACGTGGTGTATCTCTGCATCTGTTTGTATCATCTTCAATTTCTTTCATCAGTGTCTTATAGTTTTCTGTATACAGGTCTTTTGTCACCTTAGGTAGGTTTATTCCTAGGTATTTTATTCTTTTTGTTGCAATGGTAAATGGGAGTGTTTCCTTAATTTTTCATCATTAGTGTATAGGAATACGAGATATTTCTGTGCATTAATTTTGTATCCTGCTATTCTACCAAATTCATTGATTAGCTCCAGTAGTTTTCTTGTAGCGTCTTTAGGATTTTGTATGTATAGTATCATGTCATCTGCAAACAGTGACAGTTTTACTTCTTCTTTTCCGATTTGGCTTCCTTTTATTTCTTTTTCTTCTCTGATGTCTATGGCTAAAACTTCCAACGCTATGTTGAATAATAGTGTTGAGAGTGAACAACCTTGTCTTGTTCCTGATGTTAGAGTAACAGTTTTACCTCTTCTTTTCCGATTTGGATTCCTTTTACTTCTTTTTCTTCTCTGATTTCTGTGGCTAAAACTTCAGCATTATGTTGAATAATAGTGGTGAGAGTGGGCAACCTTGTCTTGTTCCTGATCTTAGAAGAAATGGTTTCAGTTTTTCACCATTGAGAACGATGTTGGCTGTGGGTTTGTCATATATGGACTTTATTATCTTGAGGTAAGTTCCCTCTATGCCTACTTTCTGGAGGGTTTTTATCATAAATGGATGTTGAATTTTGTCACAAGCTTTTTCTGCATCTATTGAGATGATCATATGGTTTTTATACTTCAGTTTGTTAATATGGTATATCACATTGATTGACCTGCGTATACTGAAGAATCCTTGCATTCCCTGGATAAACCTCACTTGATCATGGTTTATGATCCTTTTAATGTGTTGTTGGATTCTGTTTGCTAGTATTTTGTTGAGGATTTTTGCATCTATGTTCATCAGGGATATTGGCTTGTAGTTTTCTTTCATTGTGACATCTTTGTCTGGTTTGGTATCAGGCTGATGGTGGCCTCGTAGAATGAGTTTGGGAGTGTTCCTCCCTCTGCTATATTTTGGAAGAGTTTGAGAAGCACAGGTGTTAGCTCTTCTCTAAATGTTTGATAGAGTTCGCCTGGGAAGCCATCTGGTCCTGGGCTTCTGTTTGTTGCAAGAGTTTTAATCAGTCTCAATTTCAGTGCTGGAAACACAAGCTTTAAATGACACATTAAACAAGATAGACTTAATTGATATTTATAGGACATTCCATCCAAAAACAACAGAATACATTTTCTTCTCAAGTGCTCATGGAACATTCTCCAGGATAGATCACACCTTGGGTCACAAATCAAGCCTTGCCTTGGTACATTTAAGAACACTGAAATCACATCAAGTATCTTTTCTGAACACAACGCTATGAGACTAGATATCAGTTACAGGAAAAAAACTAAAAAGTACAAACACATGGAGGCTAAACAATAAATAACAAACTGATAAATAACCAAGGGATCACTGAAGAACTGAAAGAGGAACTCAAAAAATATCTAGAACCAAATGACAATTAAAACACAACGACCCAAAACCTATGGGATACCCCAAATGCAATTCTAAGTGGGAAGTTTATAGCAATACAATCCTACCTCAGGAAACAAGAAAAAGCTCAAATAAACAAGCTAACCTTACACCTAAAGCAATTAGAGAAAGAAGAAAAAAAAAAACCCCAAAGTTAGCAGAAGGAAAGGAATCATAAAGATCAGATCAGAAATAAATGAAAAAGAAATGAAGGAAATGATAGCAAAGATCAATAAAACTAAAAGCTGGTTCTTTGAGAAGATAAAATTGATAAACCATTAGCCAGACTCATCAAGAAAAAAAGGGAGAAGACTCAAATCAACAGAATTAGAAATGAAAAAGGAGAAGTAACCACTGACACTGCAGAAAGACAAAGGATCATGAGAGACTACTAAAAGCAACTACATGCCAATAAAATGGGCAAGCTGAAAGAAATGGACAAATTCTTAGAAAAGCAAAACCTTCTGAGACTGAACCAGGAAGAAATAGAAAATATAAACAGACCAATCACAAGCACAGAAATTGAAACTGTGATTAAAAATCTTCCAAGCGGGGCTTCCTTGATGGCACAGAGGTTGTCCACTCTCACTACCATTATTCAACATAATTTTGGAATTTTTAGCTACAGAAATCAGAGAAGAAAAATAAATAAAAGGAATCCAGATCAGAAAAGAAGTAAACTTTTCACTCTTTGCAGATGACATGATACTATACATACAGAATCCTAAAGATGCTACCAGAAAACTACTAGAGCAAATCAGTGAATTTGGTAAAGTAGCAGGATACAGAATTAATGCACAGAAATCTCTTGCATTCCTATACACTAATGATGAAAAATCTGAAAGAGAAATGAAGGAAACACTCCCATTTACCATTGCAACAAAAAGAATAAAATACCTAGGAATAAACCTACCTAAGGAGACAAATGACCTGTATGCAGAAAACTCTAAGACACTGATGAAAGAAATTAAAGATGAAACAAACAGATGGAGAGATACACCATGTTCTTGGATTGGAAGAATCAACATTGTGCAAATGACTATACTACCCAAAACAATCTACAGATTCAGTGCAATCCCTATCAAACTACCACTGGCATTTTTCACAGAACTAGAACAAAAAATTTCACAATTTGTATGGAAACACAAAAGACCCTGAATCGCCAAAGCAATGTTGAGAAAGAAAAACGGAGCTGGAGGAATCAGGTTCCCAGACTTCAGATTCTACTAAAAAGCTACAGTAGTCAAGACAGTATGGTACCAGCACAAAAACAGAAATATAGATCAATGGAACAGGATAGAAAGCACTGAGATAAACCACGCACATATGGTCACCTTATTTTTGATAAAGGAGGCAAGAATATACAATGGAGAAAAGACAGCCTCTTCAATAAGTGGTGCTGGAAAAACTGGACAGTACATGTAAAAGAATAAAATAAGAACACTCCCTAACACCATACACAAAAATAAACTCAAAATGGATTAGAGACCTAAATTCTCAGAGGAAAACATAAGCAGAACACTCTATGACAAATCACAGCAAGATCCTTTTTGACCCACCTCCTAGAGAAATGGAGATAAAAACAAAAATAAACAAATGGGACCTAATGAAACTTAAAAGGTTTTGCACAGCAAAGGGAACCATAAACAAGACCAAAAGACAACCCTCAGAATGGGAGAAAATATTTGCAAACGAAGCAACTGACAAAGGATTAATCTCCAAAATTTACAAGCTGCTCATGCAGCTCAATATCAAAAAAAACAAACAACCCAATCCAAAAATGGGCAGAAGACCTAAATAGACACTTCTCCAAAGAACATATACAGATTGCCAACAAACACATGAAAGGATGCTCAACATCACTAATCATTAGAGAAATGCAAATCAGAACTACAGTGACGTATCACCTCACACTAGTCCGAATGGCCATCATCAAAACATCTACAAACAATAAATGCTGGAGAGGGTGTTGGCGAAGAGGGAACCCTCTTGCACTGTTGGTGGGAATGTAAGTTGATACAGCCCCTATGGAGAACAGTATGGAGGTTCCTTAAAAAACTAAAAATAGAACTACCATACGACCCAGCAATCCCACTACTGGGCATATACCCTAGGAAAACCATACTTCAGAAAGGGTCATGTACCACAATGTTCATCGCAGCTCTATTTACAATAGTCAGGACATGGAAGCAACCTAAGTGTCCATCGACAGATGAATGGATAAAGAAGATGTGGCATATATACACAATGGAATATTACTCAGCCATAAAAAGAAACAAAATTGGGGTATTCCTAGGGACGTGGATGGACCTAGAGACTGTCATACAGAGCGAAGTAAGTCAGAAAGAGAAAAACAAATATCATATATTAATGCATATATGTGGAACCTAGAAAAATGATACAGATGAACCAGTTTGCAGCGCGGAAGTAGAGACGCAGATGTAGAGAACAAACGTATGGACACCAAGGGGGGTAAGTGGTGGAGGGGTGGTGGTGGTGGTGTGATGAATTGGGAGATTAGAATTGACATGTATACACTGATGTGCATAAAATTGATGACTAATAACCTGCTGTATAAAGAAAGAAATAAAATTAAATTTAAAAATTTAAAAGAAAGAAAGACGAGATAAGTGTTGGTAAGGATGTGGAGAAAAGGGAACCCTTGTGGACAGTTGGTTGGAAAGTAAATTTGTATAGTTACTGTGGAAAACAGTATGGAGTTTCCTCAAAAAATTAAAAGTAGAACTACCAAATGATCCAGCAGTTCTACTTCTGGGTATATATCTGAAGGAAACAAAATCACTATGTCAAGGAGATATCTGCGGCCTCATGTTCACTGCAGAATTACTGACAATAGCCAAGATATGAAAATAACCTAAGTGTCTGTCAACAAATTAATGGATAAAGAATCATGGTGTGTATGTATATATATATATGTGTGTGTGTGTGTATATATATATATATATACACACGAATGACATATGAGTTATATATACATATGTATATATGTGAATGACACATATACAATGGAATATTACTGAGCCATGAGAAAGAAGGAAATCCTGCCATTTGCAAGAACATGGATGGACCTTGAGGGCATTATGCTAAGTGAAATAAGTCATACAGAGAAATACAAATATTGTATTATCCTTATGATCTCACTTATATGTGGAATCTAAAAAAGCCAAAAAAAAAGAAAAAAAGATGTGGCACATATATACAATGGAATATCATACAGAGTGAAGAGTCTGTCATACAGAGTGAAGTCAGTCAGAAAGAGAAAAACAAATACCGTATGCTAACACATATATATGGAATCTAAAAAAAAAAATGTTTCTGAAGAACCTAGGGGCAGGACAGAAATTAAGATGCAGAGGTAGAGAATGGACTTGAGGACACGGGGAGGGGGAAGGGTAAGCTGGGACAAAGAGAGAGTGGCATGGACCTATATATACTACCAAATGTAAAATAGATAGCTAGTGGGAAGCAGTGCATAGCACAGGGAGATCAGCTCAGTGCTTTGTGACCACCTAGAGGGGTGGGATAGGGAGGGTGGGAGGGAGACGCAAGAGGGAGGAGATATGGGGATATATGTATTCACTTTGTTATAAAGCAGAAAGTAACACACCATTGTAAAGCAATTATACTCCAATAAAGATCTTAAAAATAAATAAATAAAAAGCTTGTGTTTCCTTATTTATTTTCATTTTTGATAATCTGTCCATTGGTGAAAGTGGGGTGTTAAAGTCCCCTACTATTGTGTTACTGTCGATTTCCTCTTTTATGTCTGTTAGCATTTGCCTCATGTATTGAGGTGCTCCTATGTTGGGTGCATAAATATCTACAATCATAGCTTCTTCTTGGATTGATCCCTTGATCCTTATGTAGTTTCCTTCTTTGTCTCTTGTAATAGTCTTTGTTTTAAAGTCTATTTTGTCTGAGATGAGAATTGCTACTCCAGCTTTCTTTTGTTTTCCATTTGCTTGGAATATCTTTTCCCATCCCCTCACTTTCAGTCTGTATGTGTCCCTAGGTCTGAAGTAGGTCTCTTGTAGATAGCATATATGCAGGTCTTGTTTTTGTATCCATTCAGCCAGCCTATGTCTTTTGGTTGGAGCTTTTAATCCATTTACATTTAAGGCAATTATCGATATGTATGTTCCTATTACCATTATCTTGTTTTGGGTTTGTTATTGTAGGTCATTTCCTTCTCATGTGTTTCCTGCCTAGAGAAGTTCCTTTAGCATTTATTTTAAAGCTGGTTTGTTGGTGCTGAATTCTCTTAGGTTTTAATTTCTCGATCAAATCTGAATGAGATCCTTGCTGGGTAGAGTAATCTTGGTTGCAGGTTTTCCCCTTTCATCACTTTAAATATGTCCTGCCACTCCCTTCTGGCCTGGATAGTTTCCACTGAAAGATCAGCTGTTAATCTTATGGGGATTCCCTTGTATGTTATTTGTTGCTTTTCCCTTGCTGCTTTCAATATTTTTTCTTTGAATTTAATTTTTGTTAGTTCGATTAATGTGTCTTGGTGTGTTTCTCCTTGGATTTATCCTGTATGGGACTCTCTGTGCTTCCTGGACTTGATTGACTATTTCTTTTCCCATATTAGGGAAGTTTTCAACTATAATCTCTTCAAATATTTTCTCAGTCCCTTTCTTTTTCTCTTCTTCTTCTGGGACCCCTATAATTCGAAGGTTGGTGTGTTTAATGTAGTCCCAGAGGTCTCGGAGACTGTCCTCAATTCTCTTCATTCTTTTTTCTTTATTCTGCTCTGTGGTAGTTATTTCTACTGTTTTATCTTCCAGGTCACTTCTGTTCTTCTGCCTCAGTTATTCTGCTATTGATTGCTTCTAGAGAATTTTTAATTTCATTTATTGTGTTGTTCATCATTGTTTGCTCTTCAGTTCTTCTAGGTCCTTGTTAAATGTTTCTTGCATTTTGTCTATTCTATTTCCAAGATTTTGGATCATCGTTACTATCATTACTCTGAATTCTTTTTCAGGTAGGTTGCCTATTTCCTCTTCATTTGTTGGCCTGGTGGGTTTTTACCTTCCTCCTTCATCTGCTGCATATTTCTCTGTCTTCTCATTTTGCTTAACTTACTGTGTTTGGGGTCTCCTTTTCACAAGCTGCACGTTCATAGTTCCTGTTGTTTTTGGTGTCTGCCCCCAGTGGCTAAGGTTGGTCCAGTGGGTTGTGTAGGCTTCCTGGTGGAGGGGACTGGTGCCTGTGTTCTGATGGATGAGGCTGGATCTTGTCTTTCTGGTGGGCAGGACTGCGTCCAGTGGTGTGTTTGGGGGTGTCTGTGAACTTACTGTGATTTTAGGCAGCCTCTCTGCTAGTGGGTGGGGTTGTGTTCCTGTCTTGCTAGTTGTTTGGCATACAGTGTCCAGCACTGTAGCTTGCTGGTCGTTGAGTGGAGCTGGGTCTTAGTGCTGAGATGGAGATCTCTGGAAGAGGTCTCACCGATTGATATTATGTGGGGCTGGGTGGTCTCTGGTGGTCCAATGTCCTGAACTCGGCTCTTCCACCTCAGAGGCTCAGGCCTGACACCTGGCTGGAGCACCAAGACCCTCTCAGCCACATGGCTTAGAAGAAAAGGGAGGAAAGAAAAGAAAGAAAGAAAAATAAATAAAATAAAGTTATTAAAATAATTTTTTTAATTATTAAAATATAAAAAGTTTTATATATATATATATATATATATAAAGTAATTTAAAAAAGAGAGCAACCAAACCAATAAACAAGTCTGCCAGTGATAAGTGCTAAAAACTAAACAGACAAACGTAAAAATAAGAAACTGGTCAGTCACATACAGCAAACCCCAAGTCTACAGTTGCTCCCAAAGCCCACTGCCTCAATTTTGGGATGATTCATTGTCTATTCATGTATTCCACAAATGCAGGGTACATCAAGTTGACTGTTGAGCTTTAATCCACTGCTCCTGAGGCTGCTGGGAGAGATTTCCCTTTCTCTTCTTTGTTCGCACAGCTCCCGGGGTTCAGCTTTGGATTTGGCCTCGTCTCTGCGTGTAGGTCGCCTGAGGGCGTCTGTTCTTCGCTCAGGCAGGACGGAGTTTAACGGAGCCGCTGATTCGGGGGCTCTGGCTCAGGCCGGGGGGGAGGGAGGGGCACGGAGTGCAGAGGCCGGCGGGACGTTGCACCAGCCTGTGTCGTGCCGTGTGTTCTCCTTGAGAAGTTGTCCCTGGATCCCGGGACCCTGGCAGTGGTGAGCTGCACAGTCTTCCGGAAGGGAGGTGTGGAGAGTGACCTGTGCTCGCACACAGGCTTTTTGGTGGCGGCAGCAGCAGCCTTAACATCTTATTCTCGTCTCTGGGGTCCGCGCTGTTAGCTGCAGCTCGCGCCCGTCTCTGGAGCTCCTTTAAGCAGCGCTCTTAATCCCCTCTCCTCGCGCACCAGGAAACAAAGAGGGAAGAAAAAGTCTCTTGCCTCTTCAGCAGGTCCAGACTTTTTCCGGACTTCCTCCCGGCTAGCCGTGGCGCACTAGCCCCCTGCAGGCTGTGTTCACGCCGCCAACCCCAGTCCTCTCCCGGTGCTCCAACCGAAGCCCAAGCCTCAGCTCCCAGCCCCGCCCGCCCCGGCGGGTGAGCAGAGAAGCCTCTCGGGCTGGTGAGTGCCGGTCGGCACCGATCCTCTGTGCGGGAATCTCTCCGCTTTGCCCTCCGCACCCCTGTTGCTGTGCTCTCGTCCGTGGCTCCGAAGCTCCCCCTCCGCCACCCGCAGTCTCCGCCCGCAAAGGGGCTTCTAGTGTGTGGAAACCTTTCCTCCTTCACAGCTCCCTCCCACTGGTGCAGGTCCCGTCCCTATCCTTTATCTCTGTTTTTCCTTTTTACATTTGCCCTACTCTGCAGGTACTGGGGAGTTTCTTGCCTTTTGGGAGGTCTGAGGCCTTCTGCCAGCGTTCAGTAGGTGTTCTGTGGGAGTTGTTCCAAATGTAGATGTATTTCTGATGTATTTGTGGGGAGGAACGTCATCTCCACGTTTTACTCCTCCGCCATCTTGAAGGTCCTCCCCTCACATCCTTTTTAATATGTGTGTGTGATGTTCAAATCATATCACACAGCAGTGAATCAGTACGGGTTAATCAGTTAATTGTCTGTGTCATTATATTTTGGTGTGTGCTACACATGACGTGTGTGTCCTAGAAAAGTTTATTCAGAAATTATCATGGGGTTTGAAAATAAATAGCCACTCAAAATTGTACAAGCACAATCAGACAGGGCTATGTTGTGGAAATTCCCCAGTTGTTTCACATTTATTATGTCCTTCCATGACTGAACAGTGATGGGAAGGACAGAGAACATTAGACACCCAAGCTACTCTTGTTCATGTACTTTTATAGTCTCTAAGAGTGCTCTCCTAAGTAATTCCCTCAACTGTGGTTCATTAACGACCGTTAACAATCCCCTTCTGGCCTTAATTAATTACCTTGCTTTGGAGTTAAAGAGGGAGAATTGTTGTCAAGGGCATTATTTGCTCAATTACCCAAAAGCCATAGATAATGTGTGGTAATGAATTGGAAGATGGAACACCCAGCCCTTCTCCAAACCCACAACTGTAAAACCTTGTTTTGCCCTTTAAGGTGTGTAACATCAGCCCTTAGAAAGAGCTTGTATTCAGGGCGACGCTAAATGGAATTAGAGGATGTAATATCTTCATTTTCCTTCCAGCAGAAACATTAAAATTCCACATTAATGTGGAAAGGCTCAGCTTTTTAGATGATTCATGGACCAATTACCAAGGCTTCTTGCTTTTCTTTCGCTGTCTACTCCTCCTCGCGGTCTGCTTTTTGGCCCTTTCACGGCTATTTCATAGCTGACTTCATCCCTAGGCTAATTATATCTTGTATGGTATAATTAGACCTCTGCTTGCAGGGGCTTCTGTTATAAAACTACATTTTACTTTTGTTTGCTTTTTAAAAAGCATGTTCTATTAGGCTTGGGTTTTAAACTATAAAAGGAATGCTTTCTTCTTTTTTAAAGAAAGAAGTAATCTTCATCAGACAAGAGTTATATCTGATCCTATTTGAGATAGTTGCTAAGGAGATACTTGGTGTCATGTTGAAAATAACAAAGCTTCAGGGGTAAAGAGCTAAGGTGAAGAGAAGTAAATCAGAAGCCAAGCACCTCTTCTCTAACAAAAAGTGAAATCATGGCATTTTCCTTCTCTAAGAAGAAAACGATATGCTTTCTTCATGTGCTTGAGATCTTTCTCTTTTTACTTGAACCAAGGGAATTTGAAAGCAAATTTTTCTGATTAAATCATGAGCTGTCAGTAGTTTGTGGCTTGCTTCTACCCACCTATAACAGATTTTGAACTGACATCAGCTTAGGGTCCTAAAACTATTACAGTTCTAGGGTAGTCGGGGTGGGGGGCTGGGGTAGGATTAAGCAGTGGTTGCAAACCACTTTGGAATTCACAACACTTGAAATGTTCTAGTAGTTTTTAAATATAATTATAAGGAAATTATTGTTTAAAATGTATGATATGTGTAACAATAGGGGTATGTCAACTTGCACTGCTAGCACTGAGGAAAAGGTGTCTAGCTTTGCGGTGGTGGCAGGGCTGTGTGAGGTGTGTGTACGTGGGTGTGTGTTTGAGTGTGTGATTGGTGCAAGAGTGTGTGGTATGTGTAAGTGTTCATGTGTGTGGTAGGTGTGACGTGTGTGTGTGCATGTGTGTGTGAAGGCTTCACTCAGAAGGTAACTCCTGAACTGAGTCTTGAGGGATGAGTGTTCCAGGTGGATAAGAAGGGTGAGGACGTTTAAATCAGAATAAACAGTACCTCAGCAGTAGAGAGGCCCTGAGGAAAAAGAAGCTAGATCCTGCTAAAGCAGAGACTGCAGACTGGGAGATGAGGCTGGATGAGTGGCTGCAGACCAGCTCACAGATGCCTTGTCTACCCATACCTGGGCAAAACATGACACATGAGGAGAAGGCAGCTAGTCTGATCATTGATCAGATAACTATTAAACTGGCAGCATGGAGCTTACCCTTCTGTACTGAGGCTTGGCCTGTCTGTTCCCTGGCCATCTCCTTGGGTTCCCTGGTCCTCTGGAGCTAATCTAAGTCCATTTGTTTAGACTCATTGGATTCAAACTTTGGTCCATTCCCCCAGTGTGCCTGTTATCGCCTATATGGCAGACACTTTAGGCTTTGTTTCCACCTTGCCAACTCTGAATCTGCTTCTTTTCAGCTAAAAGGCACATCCTCCTTAATTAAAATGGAGATTTTCAGATGATTCCTTTTGTGCATACCTCATGTCTGTACCTTTTATATCCACTTCTCCAGCCAAGCTTTTATTTTGGACATTCTTTTCAGCACATGACACAAACTACAAATGCCTTTGCTTACCTATTTGAATAAAAGATTTTTTTTGTTTTGCTTTGTTGTGTCTTAAAACACAATTGACTGAAAGACTACGTGCCATCCTTTCCCCACTGTGGTACAGTAAGAAATATATTTGGTCTTTGTCCCCAGTCCCTGGCACAAAGGTGCCAAAACCCTCGGGATTTCCTGAGTGATAGGAGCCCCTTTTGAGCCCACCTGATTTTATGCTAATGAGGTGACTTAGAGACCCATAGGGAGCCTCAGGAAGGGACTGGTCACCAGAAAGCCTAGGCGATTAGAGGACTGGAATTTTTAGCCCCACCCACTGACCTCTGGGAATTAGAAGCCGGTGGCTGCAGATTAAGCCCTATAAAAACTCTTGAACCACAACAGTTGATGGGCCTCCACATTGGTGAATGTATCCACGTGCTGGTGGGGTGATGTACTGCAATTTCATGGGGACAGAAACTCCTGTGCTCAAGGTCCTTCTGAAGTTTACCCTATGTACCTCTTCATTTGGCTGTTCATCTTTATCTTCTATCATATCCTTTATAATAAACTGATAAAAGTAAGTAAATGTTTGACTTCTGTAAGCTGCTGTAGTAAAATACTTGAATCTGAGGAGGGAATCACAGGAACCACCAATTTATAGCCGGTAGGTCAGAAGCACAGGTAACAACTTGCCCTTGTGAATGCCATCTGAAGTGGGACAGTCTTGTAGGACTGAGACCTCAGCCTGTGGGATCTGACGATCTCCAGGTACGTAGTGTCAGAGTTGAGTTAAATTTTCAGGACACCCAGTCAGTGTCTACTGAGAATTGGAGAATTGCTTGGTGATGTTAGAAAACATACATCAAACCCACTAATCAGTCACATTTGGCCATTTAGGCCAAAAGGTCTCATTATCAGCCATTCCCCCATCCTTCATCAGTCATGGTTTGGTATAGTCCTTCTTGAAGACAGGAAAACACATTTGGAATCTATCAAAGTTCTTCCAGTTCTCATGACTTCATGGTTTTATCCCTAGATTTAATTATTTGTAGCCCATAAATGCCAACAATGAAAGCTAAACAATACTTTTTGAATGATTTCTTTTCAAATTTCTGATCCCCATAGAATCACTTTTCTGTGTCAGAGGAGGCCATGTTTACAATCTCTCTCATAGAAAGAATGAAATGTCACCAGGCGCTCCCCTGCTGCCACCCCCTGAGGATAATAAATGCTGTTACACTGAGTAGTATCAAGGCATCATCAGCCTGGAATGCTTGCATGGGGCTCCCTCATTCTGGGTTATAATGAAAACAGACAGACTTTCTGATTTCAGTAGGCACTTGACATCCAAGAAACTTGACTGTAGTATTTTGAGATGATTTTAGTCCCCCAGTTCACATTTTATCATATTGCAGCACCTGGCTCAGTTTTGGTGGTGTCACCACTGTCACTGGAGGCCTGTCATAACACCTTGGCACCTCATCCATATTTCTCGGTAAATCCACGTATTTGCAGTTTGCAAAATGATCAGATTGTGTCTTAGCTGTTTGGACTACTATAACAGAAATACTATAGACTTGGGGGACCTAAACAACCAACATTTATTTCTCACAGTCTGGAGGCTGAGAAGTCCAAGACAAAGGTGCCAGCAGATTTGGGGACTGGTGCGTCCTCTTCCTGGTTTGTAAATGAATGCCTTACTGCTGTGTCCTCATGTGTTGGAGAGCTAGATTCAGAAGAGACAGTATTATGGACTGAACTGTGTCCCCCCCCAGATTCATATGTTGAAGCCCTTACCCCCTGCCCCCGTACCTCAGAATGACTGTGTTTGGAGATAGGGTCTTTAAAGAGTGATTAAGTTGAGGACTTTAGGGTCAGCCCTAATCCAATCTGATTGATGTCCTTATGAGAAGAGGAGATTAGGCCACACAGAGAGACACTAGGGATGCACATGGAGTGACCGTGTGAGGACACAGAGAGAAGGTAGCCATCTGCAAAAAAACAGGCCTCAGAAGAAACTAATCCTGCCAACATCTTGATTTTGGACTTCTAGCTTCCAGAAATATGAGGAAATTAATTTCTGTGTTTTAAGCCACCCAGTCTGTGGTGTTTTGTTATGGCAGCCTGTATGGTCAGGCCATTCAAGATGGCTGTTCTCTTGCTCTCTGTGCATCCTCTGCTCGACTAGTCCCTTCACTCACATGACTATCCAGTCCTCTTAATTATGCAGCTTAATCAGTAACTGCCTAAGTGCTTGCTCCCTGCCCCAGCCACTGGTTTCCCTGGTAACCGATGAGCCTACCTGACATTAATTCCCCCTGAGTAGTAAAGATTGCTGACTGTCCTGCCTGCTGTCTGCTGTTCACAGTGGGGCGTTGCTCCAGGACCTTTTGCTTCAGACTTATAAGAGTCCCTATTCAACAAACCATTGATGTCTCCTATTGCTGTCTCTGGGCTCTTTCTTTGGTCTTGCAGCTGGGCAATTGGAAGGCTTGAAGGCCTGTGGGGTGCACCCCAATACAGCCCTAGCAAATTAATACATATATTAATAATTAATTATTAATAAGCATTTAAACAAATAAAATAAGAGACTTCTTTTTGAGGCTACAGGGTGAAGCAGAAATAAAATGACCCAATGATCCTACAGTTTCACCCTTGTTTTAGGGTGTTTGGAGGAAGACAGTATCACCCATAAGCCCTCTTAGAGACTGAATTGGGCTGATTCTGGATCTGGATTACTGCCACTACCCAGGCGCCTAGTGGTAAACTACTGACCATATGTTTTCACCTATTGTAGATCAGTTACTGTCTTTTAATTCTTTTTAGTGCCCACTTTAACTTTGAAATGTGTCCCGACTTATATGAGAAATGATATAGTCATCTTTATAGGTAAGTTGGGGTAACGTGCATCTCTACAAGAAACCTCTTCGAGCTGGCATCAGAAAATCAAGCAACAGTTTCCCTGGATGATTTGCTGAAGGAGAAAAGGAGCCAGGCGTCCGCGGCAGTGTGGCAAGCGCATACCACAAAACAAATGAGCACGCTAACAAATAAAAAGCAAGATTTAGTACATTGTTATAGGTCTCTGTACCACACGCAAACACAGAGACAACCTCAGCCTAGAAAACGTCCACCATCCCTGGGTCCAAGTGCCTGGGGTTATATCACACCTGACCTCATTCTTCCTCCATGTTCTTTCAAAGGGTTTCTAAAGGATTTTAGCTTTGGTGATTTCTCCCATTAAGCCTGCTTTTTAAAGGAATTGAATTTTACTTGCTCCGTCTGCATGAATATATGTGAACCTATAGAGGAGATCCCACAGGGTAGTGGACCGGCATCCCCCTCCACTTCCTGCCTCTGCACAGAGAG
Organism: Lipotes vexillifer; assembly: GCF_000442215.2. Classification (NCBI taxonomy): domain Eukaryota; kingdom Metazoa; phylum Chordata; class Mammalia; order Artiodactyla; family Lipotidae; genus Lipotes; species Lipotes vexillifer. Next base: position 2,755,660 of record NW_006789313.1, read on the forward strand.
GAAAGATACTTCCCCTTCTCCCAAGTAAAGTTACTTACAGGCAGAATTGAATGCAAATGAAATTTTAAAAGAGTAGCTGCAAAGAAAGTAGATCGTAAATGTTCTCAGTGCACACACACACACACAATTGTAATCATGTGATGTGATGGATGTGTGGTAATCATTTTGTAATATATACTTGTATCAAATTATCCCCTTGTACATCTTAAATTTACACAATGTTATATGTCAATTATATCTCAATAAAGCTGGAAAACTAAAGAGTAGCTATAACGAGGAAGATAGCAAGCAAGCAACAGTAGCTTAAGGAAAAATAAAATATTTATATGAAATAACAGGAATCTAGGGAAGTGGCCTCCTAGATGCTATTTTTATTTTCAGCATTTCAGGTTAACACAGATTGAGTTAATGATGTTTTCCTATAGCTCCCAGGCAACTCAGAAATGGCAGGGCTCAGACTAGCAGAGATGCACTTCGTGCAGGTTTGGAAGGGGTAAGAAGCCATGCCTGGGGGTTGTGCTGAGTCTCCAGTCAGTAGATATAGAGGAAAGTAGTAGTATATCAGGGATTTTCTACTGCACCCTAGACACATGGCAATTTTCACAGGTCTTCTCCTTGTCAGTTTAACCAGTTTGAATCAGCTACCCAATTTCAGTGGCTAACAGGCTTTTTTATTAAAGTAACCCCAGAGGTTCAATGATGGAAAATGAGCCATATTAGAGTAGAGGATCATTTAAGAATCCTAAATTCCATTTCACCCCTGGTGTTTATGTTTTCCATGGGAGAGATTAAAATGTGTATGTTCAGAAAAAGGAAATTTCTGAAACCCTAATGGGAAAGTTTGAGATGTTTCCTGCTGCTAATGGATTGTTAAAGACTAAAGAATCAGCTCAAACTGAGGTCCACTTTTTGGATGACTGGTGATTGCTACTTAGAGACTAAAGTCAACCTGTTTAAGTCAATGAAGATTGGTAGAGACATTTTGAAGTTCCAGCTCCACTTTCTTCTTTGGAAACATTTTCTCAACATTTGCCTTTTATGGAATTATTTAATTATTTTCTCAACATTACTTAATTATTCAAAAACCTGACTCATGAATGCTTCATGAGCTACAGCCAGCAAGTGGTGGTGTGTGTGTGTGTGTGTGTGTGTGTGTGTGTGTATGCGTGCATGCATGCTCACATGCACGTGTGTATATTTTCATGTGCTCTCTTTGGACAACTCTCTAAGTTTTCTAGATAATTGTCTGCATTGGGATCATATTCTTTGAATCATAAGCTCTAAGAGGAATACTCCTAGGTCTGTATTGAATTATATTATTGTGTATTGAATTATATTATTATATGGTGCTTAAAACATAAGCATAATAGAGATAGTGTAAGACAGAGGACCTTTCCTGAAAAGGGAATTGGAATTTTGGGGTTATTCATATCATATTATAATTCATATTAGCAATTCACATTGTCATATTTTGTTATTATATTAAAATATTATGGGCTTTTTTAGTATTGCCTTTTTTGCCAAAAAAAAAAATGCATTCAGGATAGATGAGATAAAAACAGTCAGCCTGATGTGACCTATAAAAACAGAAGTCATGAATGTTTGGTCTTCCTATCAAACACTTGGCCTCTAGGCAGCATCTATTTCATGTCAAATGCACTGTCTATTGTGTTTTTATTGATTTTTTTTATTATGGCAAAAACCACAAAACATAAAATTTACCATGTTAACCATTTTTAAGTGTACAGTTTAGTTGGGTTAAGTATATTCCCATTGTTGTGCAAAGGGTCTGAAGAACTTTTTCATCTTGTAGAATTGAAATTCTGTACCCATTAAACAACAATCCCCTTTTCCCCTTTTCCTCAGCCCCTGGTAACTACCATTCTACTTTCTATTTCTAAGAATTTGACTACTTTAGATATATAAGTGGAATAATACAATATTTGTCTTTTTTGTGGCCGGCTTATTTCATTTAGCATAATGTTCTCAAATGTCATAGCATCTGACAGGATTTCTTTCCTTTTTTTTTTTTTTTTTTTTTGTGGTACACGGGCCTCTCACTGTTGTGGCCTCTCCCGTTGCGGAACACAGGCTCCGGACGCGCAGGCTCAGCAGCCATGGATCACGGGCCCAGCCGCTCCGTGGCATGTGGGATCCTCCTGGACCGGGGCACAAACCCGTGTCCCCTGCATCGGCAGGTGGACTCTCAACCACTGCGCCACCAGGGAAGCCCTCCTTCCTTTATTAAGGCTGAATAATATTCCATTGAATGTATATATCACATTTTGTTTGTCCATTCATTCATCATGGACATTTGAATGCTTCTACCTCTTGGCTGTTATAAATAGCGCTGCTATGAACATAGGCATGCAGATATCTCTTTGAGATCCTGATATCAATTCTTTTGGATACATATGTAGAACTGAGAATGCTGGATCATACTGTAGTTGTATTTTTAATTTTTTGAGGAACCACCATTACTATTTTCCGTAGTGACTGAACCTTTTTTCAGTACTACCCAACAGTGCACAAGGGTTCCAGTTTCTTCACATCCTCGTCAACACTCGTTATTTCCTGTTTTTCTGATAGTAGCCATCCTAATGGGTATGAGTCTTACTGACTTTTGACTAACAGGTTCCATAACTTCTATTAGGGTCTATTTCAGTGTCCTGTAATCTTCACTATTGAAATACCTTGGTTTACAATTGTTCATTCAGCCTTTATTTAGTGCCTACTTTGTGCTAGGGATAGGGGATACAAAGACTTTTTAAAAAGACATCTTGGGCTTCCCTGATGAGAGAACCCCAAGGTTCTCTTCCCTTGGAAGAGAACCCCAAGGAAATGATGGTTGAGCTGATTCTTGAAGCATTAGACAGAGAATGAGAAAGGAAAGGCCTAGGGAGTTTGCATTTGCAGAGGTACAAAGGAATGGAAGAATATTCAAGTTTAGGAAACCACCAGTTGTTTCTCTGGATATGGTCAGAGCATAGGATATGTTGTGGAATGTGACAAAGGCACAAAGGAGTGTGACAAAGGAAATGGCAGAGTTGATGCTAAAATATAGGCAAGAGCCAGTTGTGAAGAGTCTTGTGTGTCATGCTCTAGAAGAGGATGTCACTTCCATGAGAAGGGAAGTGACATGGATGCAAAATGTAATGGAGTTGGAGGACCAGTGGGGAGGGTAAGACTGAAGATAAGGAAGACAATTTAGAAACTTCAATTGTCCTATATAGGTTAAATTAAGTAGAGATGTTAATGTTGGACCAGATTCAAAAGATACTTATTGGCTGAATATATGGGCTCTGATGAGTCTCTTGATGTGGTACATAATGCAAGATGAGGAGTCTAGGATGGCTCATATTTCTGATTTGGGTGGATGGTGATGGCATTAACTGAGATGAGAATATAAGAAGAAGGCCAAGCAGGCTGTTTGGTGTTTGTTGGGGTGGGACTCTAGGAGGATGACAAGGAGATAGAGAGGTAAGAAACACCTGTAGGATACAGATAGAGAGATTTTTAAAGGGGTAATTGGAAAAATGAGCCTGGAGTCCCAGAATGAGGTCTGAGCCAGAATAGCATACATTTGGAAGTCACCACTGATAAATTAGTAAAGCCATGGGAAGGGATGCCATTATTCAGGCAGACCACGCAGAACAGGAGAAGGTCGAGTACAAAACTCCGGGGAACCCAGTCTTCACAGGGTGAGAGACATGGGAGGACTTTAGAAGAGCCAGAAGAAAAGGGTTCTTTGCCTGGCCAGAGAAGTGACATAATGACTGAAAATTGTCCAGTGAATTTGGCAACCAGGTTATTGTCACCTTGGCAAGAGCATTTTCAGTGGATTAATAGCCATAGAACTCAGATTACAGTGACCTGAGGGAGGTGAGGACTGAAAACCATAAATGTAGAATACTCTTTCAAGGTTTTTGTAAAAAGAAGAGGAGAGGGTAGGAGGCATAGCTGGAGAACTGAAAGAAAGTTTTTATTTTTCACTTTTTTTGTTGTTTTTCTGAGATGAATATGTTTTTAGGCTGGGAGAAAGGAACCAGTGGAGAAAGAAAAATTGGCAGTGGAAGAGAAGGGGGAAAACTGATGGAACAAGATGTTAAAGTTAAAAGTTGGATGGGCTCAAAAGTGCAAGTGAAGACATTAGCACTGGACAAAAGAAGGGTCCCTTCTTTACAAGAAAATGAAAAAAGATGTTCTGGGGTACACATCTCTATATGTAAGTGAGATCATTCCTTATTCTTTACAGCAAGTCTCTTACTTCTCAGCAGAGATGGAAAATGGATCAATATCTTTCTCCATTATTAAAGCAACAACAGAAATACAAATCCTACTATCTAAATTTCTATTCCTCGCTTAGTCATTTGAACTACAGTTAAATCTTTTGTAAAAATCACCTTTGGTTTGAGTGATCCAAAAACAATAGAAGGACTCTCCTAGGCATTACTCTAGGAATTCCCAGCAAAGAGGGATCCCAAGTTCATTGATGTCAAGGTTGCTAAGCAACCATGTCACTATCTAATATTATCTACCACAATGGCCTGACACAGAAAATAACCTGACTTTAAGTGTGAACATAACTCCCTACTTCATTTTGCTGTCTCCCCCTCCCCCATAAATTTGGTGATCTTTATTGAAAGGGAATATTTGCCATAAAACACAAAGGGTATTTGTTTCCTTAACTGGAATTTCAGCATTCATTTAGCCCACGATGCAAAAATAGTGCCTATGTCCATTCCAGAACAGAAACCAGGGAAATCCTTAAGGGTTGTTAGTGACTTCATTTAGAAACACTCCATCCATTGTACAGTTGCATCATGTTTGCTGCTAGGGAAAAATAGAAAAGATCTGCCATAAAATTATAGATAGGATTTAAGTATGAATATTTTTTATGAGCTTCAAGGTACTATTTTCTTGAGCATAGAGCACAAGAAGGTGGTAGAGAAATACAATATTTCTTATTTATGCTTATATTTATTATTAAAATTCTTGATAATAATGTATTTTGTGTAATACTGAGATAACATTTAATGCTTACCAACTGTCATTTTTTGAGGAGAATTGTATTTCTAAGATGAATTATGATGACTGGGAGAATGGAAAGGGAGTTAATATTGATTAGGTCCCACTCGTTGGCTGGGAACCTTGGGCACATAATCTCATTTATCTCCCAAACCTGTGAAATAGTTATTATCCTTGCCTACTTGAGGAACCGCCATCTACTGGAGTTGCTCTCAGGTGTATGTGTTAGATCCAGGACAGCCTCCTCTCTTTTTTTTTTGTTTTTTGGTTTTTGTTTTGCGGTACGCGGGCCCCTCACTGTTGTGGCCTCTCCCGCTGCGGAGCACAGGCTCCGGGCGCGCAGGCTCAGCGGCCACGGCTCACGGGCCCAGCCGCTCCGCGGCACGTGGGATCCTCCC
>NW_006789313.1:2761199-2769732 GCF_000442215.2 Lipotes vexillifer
TGCGTGGGCTACCGGCCCCAGCCGCTCCGTGGCATGTAGGATCTTCCCGGACCGGGGCATGAACCCGTGTCCCCCGCATCGGCAGGCGGACTCGCAACCACTGCGCCACCAGGGCAGCCCGAGTCTCCTCTCTTTTCCAGGTAGGGCGTCTCTTAAACTCCAGAAGACTAAGTGATCTCTACTACTTGAACCCTCTCATACTCATCACTTTTAATAACTCACCTGATACATAACTGCTTTCTTACTTAGCAAGCACTCTCCCCCCTGGACTGAGTGTTTTATTCCCCCTTTAATGCTCTTATTCTTACCTTATCTTTGAAGCCTGCTATCATTCCCTTTTCTTATCAGGACCTCCCCAACAGTCCCAGAACTCTTTGATTGTCTGGTGTGCTGACTCCCAACAGTCCCAGAACTCTTTGATTGTCTGGTGTGCTGACTTAGGCCCTCACTAAGGCCACTAACAAATCAAGCCTATCTTATCAGCTGACAACACATGCTGGAATTATGATGGATCATTAGATATCAAGTCTTCTATCAAGACCTCTATCAATACTTGATGTTCTGGGACTGGAAAATATCAATATGAATAGAAGAACTTCAAAGCTGCTAAACAGGTAAATAACAATGTGTACCGTATACTCATTAAAGGAAAGAGAATGGTATTACTTCTAGATCTTGTATAAAAAAATAACCAACGAAGATGAAACTGATGAGTGGACACTTCTTGAGATGAAATCTAAAGCTATCACTTTCCATCTCTCACCTACGAGATTGGAACTCTGGTAAGAGCACAAAACTCTGGTTACCACTGTTAAATTAACTGAACAAGGAGACCATGAGGCCAAGGTGGCTCTACTGCTGTTGTGGCCCACATAAGCAAACTGCAGTCTTAGCCTATAAATGCCTTCAGGTTACAAAATTGAAGCCTAAGGACAGCTAATCACAGACAGCCAACTATAGGCTTCAACTATACCTGATCAATAATTTCCTTGCTTTGCTCTGCCCTTTCTCTATAAAAGTCTTTCCCTGAGCTCCTGTTAGTGGAGCACTCCTAACCACTTCTGGTTTGGCACTGTCTGATTCAGATATATTTTTGCTCAGATAAACTCTTAAGTTTTTTTTAAAACGCCTCAGTTTATCTGTTAACACCACTCTATGAAAACTATGGGCTGAATGAATGTGAGGGGAAAACCTGGTGAATAATACCTTGGTTTGCTTTTGCAATTCTCACCTATTGGTGATTGGTCTTCTCTTTCCTTCAAGGGATATCTCACTGCAAAATATACTCTGGTCTGCCTCCTCAACTAGATGTTCCCTCTCAAGGTAATGGCCTCTTCAATATTGCTGTGTCTCTAATGCCTAGCACGGGAATCGCTCAATGTATATGTCGGGTTGCTGACAATGATCCCTGAGATCTCTTCCCTCTAGGAAAGGGTTCAGACCTTCTAATCTATAGTCACCTTCCTTCAAGATCTAGAGAAAGAGATTTTGGAACATTAACTACCATCCATCTAGAGGTAAATAACTGGCTTCTTAAAGGTGTGTCTGCGTATGTGCTTCTGGTACATTTTGAACAGGCATCAGATTGTGTTCCCACATCCCCTCTTCATCTGAATAAAGACTGTATATGTCTGAGATACAGTCTGTGAGAGTCAGATTTCCACCCACAATAACACAGAGCTGCCTTGAAAAGTGCATTTCACTGGAATTTCATTCTAAATGAGTATTCAAAACTAGGCATGCAAAATTAAGAAAAGAAATTGATTTTAATACAGTAAAATCGATTTCACCATAGTTCTAAGAAACTTGGAAAATAAAACTTCACACTTGGCAAACTTGGCCATAAAGATGCACTAAGTGTAGCTCATTCTTCTCATCAACCATAACTTTTGCCTGCCGATGCAGGGGACACGGGTTCGTGCCCAGGTCCGGGAAGATCCCACATGCCGCGGAGCGGCTGGGCCCGTGAGCCATGGCCGCTGAGCCTGCGCGTCCGGAGCCTGTGCTCTGCAACGGGAGAGGCCACAACAGTGAGAGGCCCGCGTACCGCAAAAAATAAAAAATAAAAAAAGTCAATGCCTCTGTAGCCTATAGATCTGTTTGTTTATCAGAGACTGGGCTGTTCATAAAATTTAATGTGTGCATGTGGATCCACTGGCTAATAAAAGAAAAGCATGGATTTGAGGACTTTTCTGCCCTGTTTATGCACAAAAATTAGCCTAAAACTGAAAGGTGTTTTGTGTTCCTTTACTCCCCTCTGCTGGTAAGTTCTAATATAGTGCTTAATTTTTAAAGAGTTGATAGAAACATTGTGTTTTTAAAACTGTAAGAGAAAATAATGTTGAAAATCATGAAAAGGTTTTCTACAATGCAATTCTTTCAGTTTGAATTATTAAACATTATTTTCTAGAATAAATCATTGGTCTATATCATTTGTTTCTAGTGTCCACATATGGCTTTTCCCCCCACTTATATTTGATGCATGGTCAAGAGAGTGGACCACATGGAACAGGAAGAGGGCATTTAGCCATAAGACTGAGTTCATTCACAAGTTGAATTAGTACCACACCTTGTTTGTATAAGCCATTTACTTTACAAAACATTCTCATGTCTGTCTCATTTATTTCTCACAATGGCATGGCATAGATATGCACATTCCAAAATAACAGAACTTACTTTTCCTAAAAAGCAAAGAGGTCGGCCACAGGTAAACTTCTGAAGTAGACTCAAGTACTTGGCACCTCCAACTGCTCCCTTTTTGGCCATTTCCTTTATAAAGCCCTCCGTTTCTTCCCCAGGTGACCCAGGGTCTAATACTATCAAGGTCTTCCTTTAGGAAATAAAGTATCTGAAACATTTATTCACAGTAAGTGTCTTGTCTCTCAGCATAATTTGAGTTTTAAAAGAAAGTCAGAAGGAAAGCCAAAGCAACTAGCCACTAACAGGAAATTACAGAGACTAGATATTGGGTTGGCCAAAAGGTTCGTTCAGTTTTTTTCCGTTAAGATGGCTCTAGTAGCACTTAGTTGTCTTTAACTTCATTCGAAACAATTTTGTTAGATTGTATGTGACAGCTGTCAGATCAGCATGCATTTAAAAAAAGGCTTATCAAAATTGGTGAATTTCTGTGTAGCCATTTTAATATTGAAGATGGAAGGAAAAAAGCAACGTTTTCAGCATGTTATGCTTTATTATCTCAAGAAAGGTAAAAACAAAACTGAAACACACAAAAAAGATTTGTGCAGTGTATGGAGAAGGTGCTGTGACTGATCGCACATGTCAAAAGTGGTTTGTGAAGTTTCTTGCTGGAGATTTCTCTCTGGATGATGCTCCACAGTCAGGTAGACCAGTTGAAGTTCATAGCGATCAAATTGAGACATTGATTGAGAACAATCAGTGTTATACCACGCGGGAGATAGCCGACATACTCAAAATATCCAAATCAAGCATTGAAAATCATTTGCACCAGCTTAGTTATGTAAATCGCTTTGATGTTTGGGTTCCACATACGTTAAGTGAAAAAACCCTTCTTGACCGTATTTCCACATGCGATTCTCTACTTAAACATAAAGAAAATGTTCCATTTTTAAAACAAATTGTGATGGGCGATGAAAAGTGGATACTGTACAACAGTGTAGAATGGAAGAGATCGTGGGGCAAGCGAAATGAACAACCACCAACCACACCAAAGGCTGGTCTTCATCCAAAGAAGGTGATGTTGTGTATATGGTGGGATTAGAAGGGAGTTCTCTATTATGAGCTCCTTCCGGAAAACGAAACGATTAATTCCAACAAGTACTGCTCCCAATTATACCAACTGAAAGCAGCGATCAATGAAAAGCATCCAGAATTAGTCAACAGAAAACGCATCACCTTCCTTCAGGAAAACGCAAGACCGCATGTTCCTTTGATGGCCAGGCAAAAACCGTTAACAGCTTGGCTGGGAAGTTCTGATTCATCTGCTATATTCACCAGACATTACACCTTCAGATTTCCATTTATTTCAGTCTTTAATGGAAAAAATTTCAATTCCCTGGAAGACTGTAAAAGGCACCTGGAACAGTTCTTTGCTCAAAAAGATAAAAAGTTTTGGGAAGAGAATTATGAAGTTGCCTGAAAAATGGCAGAATGTAGTGGAACAAAAGGATGAATACGTTGTTCAATAAAGTTCTTGGCGAAAATGAAAAATGTGTCTTTCATTTTTATTTAAAAACCAAAGGCACTGGCTTCCCTGGTGGTACAGTGGTTAGGAATCCACCTGTCAATGCAGGGGACATGGTCCGGGAAGATCCCACATGCCGCAGAGCGGCTGGGCCCGTGAGCCATGGCCACTGAGCCTGCACGTCTGGGCCTGTGCTCCGTAACGGGAGAGGCCACAACAGTGAGAGGCCCACGTACCGCAAAAAAAAAAAGAATTGCCAGGGATATTTAGATTGATGGACCGTCTGTCTTTGAAAGGCTTTTGATGATTTCAAACTGTTACTTTCCTCATACCCACTCTATTTTCTCCTTCCTTTAATGGGAAACGTATATGATCTACAACTATGTCCAAACTTCTTAGATCTGAGAGAACACATAAACATTTGACTAAACCTTGCAGACCCAGTGTGGGTATAGAGATAGGAAAGCCCACCAATAATGAGAAGAGCATTGCTGAAGGGTGTCTCAGTGGGTTTACATGAACACGGTGCGCAGGGCACCAAAGCTCACTCCTCAAACACTAACCACCAAATGCTTTGAAATAATGAGAAAAAGAATAATTTAACAGTGAAATACTAGGAAGTGCAGTCCAACTCCCTCCTCTTATTGGAAAGTCCCAGTGCACAATGGTGTATTAAAGGCCCCTAGAGACCCTATGGTAAGGAAACTGGTTTAAATCCCCACATTTATTTGACAGGAGATCTTTTTAACATTCCACACAACTAGGAATCTGGAGTCTGTGCCCATAGACATGTTGGTTCCCCTGCCTTCCTCTCTTCCCAAATCTAGAGTCCTTCAATTTTCATCCTTTAGGTGTTTTGTTGCTTTTGTTTGTTTGTTTATCCTACTCTGTAAGAGTGGGAGGGAAAGCTTTTCTTGCTAATAGGAATTCCTCATTCAGTAATTCAAAAAGCATTCATTGAGATCTTTATTCAAAACTCAGGGCTACACTTCATGGGAAGTGAACATGAACCTGGCCCCTGCCCACCTGTGGGACTTAGACCTGGAGGAGAAAATGTAAGGCGTGCAAATAGCCGCTCCCGACAAGGACTCTAGTGTTGCCCTCTGAACTGTCAGGGAAGGTTTTGTGAGAGAAGTCACCTTTGTGCTGGCTGACAAGTGTCATCTTCCTTCACGTCAGTTATAGCTCCATTTAATTTTCAAAATGGCAGTGACTTTACTTTTTAATGATTATCAAGTAACATGTGTATTAGTCACTTAGGGCTACCTTAACAAGGTACCACAAGCTGGGTGCCTTCAAACAACAGAAATTTATTTTCTCACAATTTGGGGAACTAGAAGTCAAGGTTGGTAGGGCAGTGCTCCCTCTGCAACTCGTAGGGGAGAACCGTTCTTCACCTCCTCCTAGCTTCTGGTGGTGGCCACCAATCTTTGGTGTTTCTTGGTGTGCAGATGCAGCACTTTAGTCTCTCTCTCAATCATCAAATGCGTTCTCACCTCACATGGCTGTGTCTCTCCTCTTCTTATAAGGATATTAGTTATATTGGATTAAGGGGCCACCCTACTTTGGTATGACCTCCTCTTAACTAAGTACATCTGCTAATAATGTCACATTTTGAGATACTGGGGGTTAAGAAATCACATCTTTTGGGGGGACACAATTCAACCCCTAACAATAAACCCATTATGAAATATTCAAATGATAATAGCAGAAAAGCACAAAGAAGAATGCAAAAGTCACTTGCAAAAAAAAAAGTCACTTGCAAAGTTACCACTCAGACATAACTGCTGTTAATATCTTTCCGTTTTTCTTTGCATATACACATATAAAGCACAGCAATCATATTATACACACAACTTTGTGACTTCCTTTTCTCAAATTATATCCTGGACACCCTCCAAATCAATAAATATAAATATATCTATGTAATTGGTACACAATAACTTATCTAATTAAGCCTGTACTGTGGTTGATGGCACTATTAAACTGTCCATTTCATAGTTTTGTCAAAGACAGAAAAATTCTTAAGCTTTTCTGAACTTACAGTTTTTATTTAATCATTTTGGCTTATCTATCATTATCTTTTTCCATCTCATTTTTCCTACCTTCCCCCATGCTCCCCCTCCCTGCCCCCAAAAAAGGAGCTTGAATTTCTTGCTCTAGAACAGAACAGAAATTTGTATGTGTCTCTTCCACTCACAAGTCTCAGAAGGCTATTATTCACTGTTTGACATTTTTTGTCAGTCGTTTCAGAGTTGGCACAAGTCCTGGACTATTCTTTTGGATATTGGAACACCATACAAGGCCAACCTTAAAGGCAAGAGAAAACCCTGTGACCTGAGACTAAGAGACCTAAAATTGACTAGTCAGGTGATGACATTTACTCTCTGGGTGCCCCCCACTTTTATTTGTTTAATTTGTGTAACATAAAATACAACAAAACATTTTGTTTGGTTTTCCCACCTAACAACCCAGAGTAAGAAACATTTTTGAACTTAGACCATTGTCCTTTGAACCTAGTCCACAGGTTCTTAAACTTTAGTGTACAGACAAATCATCTGGGAACCTTATCAAAAGACAGATTCTGATTCAGTAGGTCTGAGTGAGACCTGAGTTACTCCTTTTCTAAATTCTCCGTGTTGACAACAATGCTGCTGGTCCATGGACCACATTTTGGTAGCAAGACTCTAGTTGAGAGCACTGGTTAGGGAAAACCATCAACCCTGTATCTTAAGTTGGGCTGCCTGAATAACAGATACTGAGGTGGAGATTCGTGAGCAGGAGTCTTACTGGGTCAAACTCTTGGAATAACAAGAGTAAAGGAGTGAAGAAAGTAGGAATGGACAGATGGGAAGGCTGAGCTGTGATACGGTTGCCACATAGGCCTCAGCCCATCCCACAGGAAGCTCTGGAGCCGGGAGGCCCTTCAGTTGTCCTGAATTGAGGCAAGGGGCCAGGCCTATGGACCCCCATATAAACCAGACACGGTAAGCACACTGCGGACCACCCCCAGGAGGCTTCATCTGGGGTGGGGCAGCTCCCTTCTGTGAGAGCAGTTCTCACTTCTCACAGGGGACTTGGCTGTGAGCCATCTGTAGCTAACATTCCCACGAGCAGGGAAAGCAAGCACCTCAGCCCTGGAGGGGGATCTAGGTGAAGCATCGCTGTGTCCATTATTCTGGTGAGAGCTCCAGTGACCTGAGAAAATCATTGTATTATTTTCTATTTTAGTCAAGTCTGAATTTTAGACATTTCCCCAAATGTTTTGGTTTTTGAAATTGTGTCTGTGCGATGTGCCAGGCCTTGGAGGCAGTGATTTCAAGGACAATAACTTTAGATTTACAGAGAAATGCTCTGTATCTGACTTGAAAAGCTACCCGAGTCACCTTTTCCCAAGCAGGCATGCAAGAAGAAAATTTAGGGAAGCCCTTTGGCAGGTAACGTGATTTATGTCACGGTAAAGAGAGCTAAGTGGAATATCTAAAGAAAAAGATGTGTGCCATCTAGTGGCACTAACTAAAAGCAAAGTCTAGGTAATTCTCTGGTGGTCCAGTAGTTAGGCCTTCATCCTGCCACTGCTCGGGGCCCAGGTTCGATACCTGGTAGGGGAACTAAGATCCCGTAAGCCACGCAGCACAGCCAAAAATAAAAATGAAAATAAAATAATAAAAGCATAATCTAATGTTCAAGTAAAAGCAATTTCCCCTTATCCAGTCAAGGTACTCTATGGGCATTCGGTAGTAGTGTTCTGCTACTTTCAGAGGCAGGTGTCGGGGGTTGCTGAAGTGAGATAAAATTAAAATGTCTAGGACTGGGTAGCCATATGGAAAATGATAAAATTTGATCCATTCTTTATTCTACACTGGATAAATTCCAAATGGATCAGAGATCTAAATATTCTAAAAGAAAGAAACAAACAAATCTGGCATTTAAAAACTGGCATTTTTAAAAAAAGAATAAATGAATTATTTTGTAACTTGGGAGTGGAGAAAACATTCCTATCATTCAGAGTCTCAGGGACGAGGTTGATTATTTTAACTGTAATTTAAACAAACAAAGCAGAAAGTCCAATAAAGGTTAGTTTTTAAAAGTGCAACCCATATCACAGAGGGCTAATATATTAAAAGTTTCTAAATTTTTTTTTAAAAAAAGAAGGCCATCTTGATGGAAAATAGGTAATGGATGGACAAGTCAAATGAAATTCAGATAAAAAGAAACAGATGAAAAGATTGATTCACTTATTTCAGTTTGTTTTCCATTCAGTGGTTGCTTTTAAACTTTATTTTGTATTTTAAACATGTTAACCATTTACATGACTCCAAGGTCAAACTATAAAACAAGATATATTCAGAAATCTAGCTTCCATTCCTG
>NW_006789313.1:2769751-2797981 GCF_000442215.2 Lipotes vexillifer
TTTTTTTTTTTTTTTTTTTTTTTTTGGCTGCACCATGCAGCATGTGGGATCACGTGGGATCTTAGTTCCCTGACCAGGGATCAAACCTGTCGCCCCTGCAGTGGAAGCGTGGAGTCTTAATCACTGGACTGCCGGGGAAGTCCCCTCCATTGTTTATTTTTTAAAATGTAAGCAAGTTTACATTTGTGTGTGTATTTCTACCCCTTCTTACATACATACTGCACACGGTCTTCCGTGCCTTGCTTTTTCCACTTCATAGCTGTATATCTTCCATATTCCTTAACAGATTCATCCGCGCATTTCATTATATGTATTCATTTTATTCATGCACCATTCAGAAAGATGCTCCATATCATTCATAAAAAGATAAATGCAAAACTATACTGAGATACCGTTTCTCACCTATCATATTAGCAAAAACCTAGGAGTTTGACAATCTATTCTATGGGAGAGGATGTGGGGAGTTTGACAATCCATTCTATGGGAGAGGATGTGGGGAAATAGGAACTCATATATTACTAGTATGAATACAAAATCACACCACTTGTATGAAGGTGAATTTGGGAATAATAAAGAAAGTAACATTCTTTTACTTTCTAACCTAGTAATCCCATTTGTCCCAATCTATGCTAAAGATCCATTAGCAAGTAACTTTTTGTGATAGCAAAGACTGGAAATAGCCCATGTATCCATCAATATAGGTCTGGTTGATTAAACTACGGTACATCCATAATAACCAAAGAGAAGATGTATGTCCAGTTCATTTAAAACACAATATTTTGTCTGTACATTTCCAATGGGATATAATGTGAAGGAAGAAAAAAACACAAATTCAAACTTCATTCAGCAGTCTTACGTTAGCAATATTGCTATTCCTATTCTGTTTTTTATATATGTATATGTGTGTATATATTTATATACATGGATAAAGCAAATTTAAGTAATTATGTTAATATCATTAAGAACTAATATTTTCATCTTAAAAGAAAGGACAAAACACAAAATCAAAGAGCTCAGCTTTAAAAAAGCATTAATACATAGTTAGAAAAATTAATATTAAGAGACATAGGGGGTCCTAAAGCCCAAAACAATGTGAAGTTTGGGGACGGGAGGAGGCTAAAGATAACATAAGTAATTTTTTATAGTTATGTCTGAAGCAACAAGAAAAGAGGAGAAATGGGTTCGGCATAGCCTCTGATGCACTGGCTCCTGTTAAAACTGATGGCTTTTTCTGCAGTGCCTTTTGTCTCCTAAATGCTGGTCCCAGTCCACCATCCCACCTTCACGTTTTACTAAGTTAATTTCTGCTGATTCTTCAGATCAGTCAATTGCTACACTGCCCCTCCCCCATCAAGGATCTTTCATTGTACCCTGTCATGGAATAATATTCCTTTCCTAGTGCACGCCTCTCAGTTAATAATTATGCCCCCATTCGTAAGTTACTTGGTTGATATTCTTCCCCGCTCCCTTCGAGGGCCAAAATTGTGTCTGGTTTTGCTCATCATCCTATACCAAACTGCATAATAGGGGCTCAACAAACAACTGTTAAGATAAAGCAAAATGTTTAACTTCCATTTTGTTCCCACTTCTTCAGAGAATCCTCTTCAGATTGGGAAGGGTAGCACACCTAAGGACCTGAACTCCAAAAGGAGCAAAATGGTTCTAAGAAAACTGTTTCCCACTTAAATCCGTTCACGTCCGCAAATATGCATTTGGCCCCTGGCAGTTAGGTAATAGGCACACAAGTGGATAATGCAGATAAAGTTCTGTTGATACTCTTACCAAGTTTACATGGGAGTGAGGCAAGGGTGGTAGTAAATGCATGCTGTATTGTCTGCAGTATTTGAGTCCAAGTCTCCAGCCCTAAACAAATTACATCCCCCCAAAACAGAAAACACCCTGATGGGATTGCTGATGTTTGAGAATGGAAAAGCAGCCCGGGAACTAGGGCCTAGTATGTGTAATCTTGTCTGTCAACAAGATAAGCAAGGTGTCTTCATTGTGTGGGCCCGGAGCCAGGCTCCTCCCTGGTGTCCTAAATCCATATCCCACCAAATGAAGCTTCTGCAGCTGCTGCCTTCCGCAGACTTCGCATTCCTCCCGTACTCTATACTCTCTCATGACGGGTTTTCTTTGTTGTATTTAACTACCTAAGAGCTAAGATTTGGGCGTCACCATCAGCCCCCCCGCCAAGTATGGACCAGTTCCCATAGCCGAAGTTCCCACCAAACGCCGCAGCAGAGGGTTACTAAAATCAGCGTTTGTGAATTCTGACCCAAATTGTCTCCCCTCCGGTTCCGTAGAACAGGTTTCTCTGTAAAAGGGCCTTCAGCCTCGGCCAAGTTCTGAAAAAAATGAGAATGAGGTGTCTATTATATATCCCCGAATATATTGTCTCAGGCGCAGGCCGGGTGTTTTAAAATACACGATAAAAAGTATTTTCCTCCAGAATATGGCTAAGAAGGAGCAAGTGTAACTCGTCTTTTCGTATTTCTTGGTTTTGCCCGCCACACCCTTCGTGGTCCCGCCCCTTTGCCCTTAACTCACTAGACAGGCAGTTTCTGGCCACCTTCCGGGGGTCCTGATTTTGAAAAGAGGAGCGGGCCAATCAGAGTGTGGAACGTTTTTTGGCGCTGCCGTTTGAGGCTGGACTGGAACAGAAGGTGGGCCGGCCGCGGTGGCTCCGGTAGTCTGTTGAGGCGGTGGGGCGGAGGCATGAGGAGGGACACTTGACTTCAGTGAGCGCACCCGGATGTGCTGGCCGGGGGCGGCAGGCAGGTTGATGGAGGAGGGAGGGAGCAGCCTGTGAAACAGGGTGACGGCGGCCACCAGCCCGGGCGGGGACCGGGACTGGAAGAGGCCCCTGAACAGCCGGCTGGTCCGGCGACTGGGCTAGGGTAGGGGACTCGGGGCCGCAGGGACTAACGCCCAGCTGAGTCTGCGGGGGGTGGGCAGGAGGGGCGAGGAGAAGTGTTGCCTTTACAGTTCGGAGAGAGACGAGGGCAAAGGGAGGTTTGGAGGAAGGTGGCCTGAAATAGTGAGAAGCTGGTAACGGGCGTGGTACAAGGAACCGAAAGGATATGGAAGAAAGAAGGGAGGTCTGTGTAAGTGGCTGAAAGGATTAAGTGACTAGAAAGAATGCCGGTGTAAGTGAAGGAAACGTGAGGTGTGGCTAGGTCAAAGGGCTAAGAGAAGACGGTCGGTGGAGCAAGGAAAAAGCCGTGGAAGTGGCTGGAGTCCGGGGCCGGAAGAGTGCCAGACGTGGCCGGAAGGCAGCGGAGCTGAGCGCAAAACTGAGAGTGTTCGGAAATTGGAAGACTTGGTGGCGAAAGAGGGTCAGGACTCAGATCCCACCTCGGAGAGTGGGCGACGTGTCCGGGATGTGGGATCAGAGGCTGGTGCGGTTGGCCGTTGTACAGCAGCTTCGGGCTGTTTATGGCATCAAGGTCAAGGGTGGCCGTGGGCAGTGCGATCGCAGGAGACAGGAGACAGCAGCCACGGAAATCGTGGTAAGTTCTGGGGAAAGAGGTTTAGGTTAAAAAAGGAGGGGGGCGTATTCCCTACCATCACTTATTACCAGGTCATGCTAAAATGTTCATTCTCTATGGATCCAAAAGAGAATATGTTTAAGTGTGTCAACTTCAGCAACACTGACATTTTGAACTAGGTAATTCTTTGGGGGACATTGGGGTTAGCTGTTCTGTGCATTATAGGATGTTTAGCAGCATCTCTGGCTTCTATGCACTAGATGCGCGTAGCGTGTCCCAATTGTGACAAAAATGTCTCCAGATACTGCTAAGTTATTGTAAGTATTTTGAACAAGTTGCACGTGGGAAGGGAGACAAGCACTAGCCCCCCACCACTGATTAATATTTGGAGAGGAACAAGGGGTACCAGTACCTTTTTAAAATGAATCAGTAGATGAGGTGTGACAGTATTAGAAATAGGCTTTAGATAATAACTTTATATTCACCTATTTGAAAAGAACATGCTTGCTGCTTGGCTATATCATATTTTTGAAACATAAAGGTTTTTTTTTTTTTTAATGAGTAAATTGAGAAACCACAGTGGAATGATTCAGAAGCTGTTGATTTTTGGGTGGTTGAGGTTAGGGGATTTCGAATGAGATTTTAATATCTCTACAGAATCGTCAAGAGTTTCATTGTGAAAAATAAGTTGAATATAAAGCATTTTGTTTTAGATTTACTTGCCTAATTATATGGTGCTTTCTAAATACAGATGAAAACTAAAAATTAATTTTCATAACTCTTAATAGTTTATAGTTTCTGAAAGAAAATAAGTACTTGGAGAAGAAAACTGACAAATAATTTATATTCCTCTTAACAGCTTATAAATTCTGGAGAAATTATTTTTGTTGTTTGCAACTCATTGGCAACATATTTGTTTATATTAAAAACTAAGTGGTTTCTTCTGATTGTAAAACTGCCTTTCCAAGATCTCAAATATAGTAGGTTTTGTACGTATATGAAAGAATTTGTATGCAGATTTTTTTCTTACCCCTCAAGAAAAACTGACACTTGGCCTTTAGAGTCAGATAGACCTGAGTTTGATTCCTGCTCTACCCCTACCTGGGGTGATCTTGGGCTGCTTGTCCTAAGCTTTAGTTTCCTACTCTATAAAATGGGAATGGTATCTCTCCTTGAGTTGTTTAGGGGATTTAAAAAAATTATAAGATCTGTAGATGAGACTAGCACACAATGCCTGTCACATGCCACTTATTCAGCTAGTTGTTATGATAATCGGAGGTCCTCATCCTAATTGGTAGTCATGCTGGAAACCCTAATAAAAATATTCTAATAGAGAAATACAGCAGATCATTGTGTTAACATGAACGAGATATAGCATGTTAGGTAATTATTTGAATACTAGATTTCTTTGGCTCTTTGGTGTTTGTTATCTAATGATAGTTTTGAGCTCTTTAAGAAACGTGCTAGACATCTTTTTAAAGATGATATTGTAAGTGATGTTCTAATACATAAAATTTTAAAAGCATGTTATTAGTTTTATGAGATTAAATTATAGCACTTACTTGTGAAGCCAGTTATTGAGCGTAATGAGACTTGAAAAAAAATAAAACAACCCTGAATTCTGGTTATGTAAGACATTTGTAAACTTACAGTCAGCTTCATCTGATTTATTTTTGCATTTCGTTTGGTTGCACAGTATCAAGAAAATTCTGATTTACCCAAATAAGGGGTTGCCCATACTAAGGTTTTTTTTTATTTAATTTTTTTTTTTGGCTGCACCATGCGGGATCTTAGTTCCCCAACCTGGGATGGAACCCGTGCCCCCTGCAGTGAAAGCACGGAGTCTTAACTATTGGACCACCAGGGAAGTCCCCCTAACTTTTTTTTTTTTAAATAGCTCACCTTGAAATAATTGTAACAGCAACAAATGTTCTTTGAATGTTTGCTTTGTCAGACATTGATATTTTACATCTTTTAATTCATTTAGTTCTCTCTGCAACTCTATGACTTAGGACCTATATAAGGATACTGAGGCACAGAGAATGACCATTTAATCCAGGTCACTCAGCTAATAAGTGGAAGAGCCAGGATTTAAAACTTGGCAGTCCTGCCTCTAGGAGCCTGCTCACTTAAGCACTATGCTACTACACAGTCTTTTCTATATTCGTCAATTAAATTGAGCCAGCTACTTGAAAAAGGACTAGTAAGGTTTTGTCAAATCATTAAGAATACTGAATGATTTTGGCCGCACTGTGGTTTGCGGGATCTTAGTTCCCTGACCAGGGATGGAACCCAGGCTCACAGCAGTGAAAGCGTGGAGTCCTAACCAGTGGACTGCCAGGGAATTCCCTGAATGATTTCTTATTATAAATAACAGGTTCAATAAGGTACTCTTACAACACAAGTGCTTCAAGAGCATTCATGGAGAGCAGATGTATCTAAACTAAATTAACATATGAGTGATTAGGTATGCCCACTTAATCTAATTTCATATAAGCAGACATATACAGGCTTGAATTTTTTTTTAATTAATTTATTTATTTTTGGCTGCATTGGGTCTTCGTTGCTGCGCACGGGCTTTCTCTAGTTGCGGCAAGAAGGGGCTACTCTTCGCTGCGGTGCGCAGGCTTCTCATTGCAGTGGCTTCTCTTGTTGCAGAGCATGGGCTCTAGGCGCTCGGGCTTCAGTAGTTGTGGCACACGGGCTCAGTAGTTGTGGCTCGCGGGCTCTAGAGCACAGGCTCAGTAGCTGTGGCGCACAGGCTTAGTTGCTCCACTTGCGGGCATGTGGGATCTTCCCGGACCAGGGCTAGAACCCATGTCTTCTGCATTGGCAGGCAGATTCTTAACCACTGAGCCACCAGGGAAATCCCTTGAATTTACGTTTAAGTCCAAGGCAAAGCTGCAACCTTCTTAATCAGGGACTCGTTTTTAAGAAGTTTGAATATATGCCCAAAGATAGAGGTGTGCACAAACACTCAAGTTAACCAACATACAAATGTGCTCTTGGGATCTTCAAATGTATTAAAATTTGAATGCGAGTAATACATTCGACTCTGACTTTTTAAAATTGGTTTTGAAAGTACGACGTGAAATTTAAATTGTTTGCAGAATCCCTTCCTTGGATACCTCAGAAGAGTTTGATTAGTACTCTCCCATAGAGTGTGGAAAAGATAATCAGGTATAAAAGGAACCACCCTGATATAATTTTAGGAAGTAGTGAGTGACAGGAATTACTGTTATAGGCCAATTTGGCCTTTTGTTCAAGTTAGTATTTATAAGGTGACCAACAGAAAGTTTAAGGTCAGTATTTATATAGTTACTAAAGGAGCTTGTAGTATTTTCCAGAAATGTTAGCATATTGGGCCAAATTCTGTTTAAGAATTTCCTTACTGAACACTAAATGGATTGATTTTCTGTTGTGGGATTGGAAACTGAGGGTATTTGCTGCGTTGCTTAAGGGCAATGACTCTATCTTGACCATTTTTGTACTCCCAGCACCTAGCATAATATCTAGTATAGTTAATTTTTAACAAATATACTTGATGTAATTGTTTTCTGAGTCTCGACCAACAGTTTATTTCTGCTATCTTGTTTTATTTTGTGAGGTTTTAAATTTGCCTAATGTTTAAGAAAACTTATATTGAGCCTAATATTTGTGTTAGAGTAACTGACTTTGTCATTTTAGGGTAAAATATTTGGAGTACCTTTTAATGCATTGCCCCAGTCTGTTGTTCCAGAATATGGACATATTCCAAGGTGAGCAAACTTTGAAATGAAGAGTAAATATTTCAAACTGGTATTGGAATGTTTAACAATAAATAGTTGAATGATGCACACAATTAGTTGGAAATAGCTAATGATTTTGTTTCTCAACTAATGTTAAAAGTTGTTTTTTAAACTTTTGCATATTTTAACTTTTTAATTTGTACTCATTTTCAGGATTGAATTTTAAGGTTTAGTAATGAATAAATGTTAGAAAGCAAATTATTTTTGTTCTAAGGCAGAGTTTTCCGTTCTGTACTGATTCTTTCATTGCTGTTTTGATGATACTCAGTAATATACTAAACTACCAATTCATTTATAATTTTAATATTTTTTGTCTTAGAAATGTTGGACAAAAGAATGTCTAACTATTGGAGTATTTGTGAATATAAATTATTTATTTAACACTTGAGCTTTTCTGTGTCACTATTTGTAAATAACCTTTTGAACTAACTGCATCAGAAGTTGCTAGGGAAGTTTATGGCTTAAGAAAATAGTTTAAAAATGTGTAATAGCAAGATACTACCTTAGCTCTTACTAATTCATTTCCCCTCATCCAAAGTAAGGTTCATTCTGGTTACTCTAGTCTAATAACTTAGGTTTTTAATTGGTGCATTGTCCAAAAGTATTTGTTGAACACCTTGCTGCCTTAGAACAATTTTCCCTCACTCACCCTATAGATACAGATTCACAATCTTCATGAGGTAACCACTTACTATTTTGCTTTTTAAATGGCCTATGAGGGGCTTCCCTGGTAGCGCAGTGGTTGAGAGTCCGCCTGCCGATGCAGGGGACGCGGGTTCGTGCCCCGGTCTGGGGAGATCCCACATGCTGCGGAGTGGCTGCGCCCGTGAGCCATGGCCGCTGAGCCTGCGCGTCCGGAGCCTGTGCTCCGCAACGGGAGAGGCCACAACAGTGAGAGGCCTGCGTACCGCAAAATAAATAAATAAATAAATAAATAAATAAATAAATGGCCCATGAAAGGTTTTTTTTTAATGATGATTTTCAGCGTTAGAATTGCAGTCATATCTCTAGTAATAATGACTAAATCTTTGTTGTAGTTTCTTTGTCTGCTTTTTTAAAAAGAAAGTTTTTCTGTCAGTTACTCTGCAACATTCAGCCACTATGCACCAGTACAATGCTTTCATTTACTTGAAGCTGACATCCATTCAAATTTTTTGTTACCAGCTGTTACCTAAGCATCTAAAGCCAATATTGATTGTTAAAAATTATTCAGTATAAAGAAATTGAGCACACACCTCTAAATGTGTGAAGGATTGTAAGGACTGGGATGGATATATCTGACTTTCTGACAGGTAATGTTGGTGAGGAAAAAAAAAGCCTTGCCTTATTTTTGGGCAAATGTAGTTGATGGTAGGTTTTTTAAGCTATGTGTGCTGTGCAAGATCACCTGTGGAGAGAGAATAGGTAAAGAAATGGAGAAGGCCTTAGAGCCCTGGTTGATCCTAGGATGGAGAAGTCTGGCAGAAAAAGAGGAGCCAGAAAAGAAGTTTGAGAATGAGCAGTCAGGGAGACAGCAGAAATTCCAAAAGTGTGGTGAAGAAGAGTATTTTCAGGATCATCACGGAGTGTTATTAACTGCTGGTAGGACAATCAAGATAAAGACAGTGAATTGACCATGGATTTGGCAAGGCAGAGGCCATTGGTGATCTTGATGGAGTAATGGGGATGAGTCTGATTGCAGAGGGTTGAGCAAAGACTGGGATATGAAGAAGTGAAGGCAGTAAAAAAAGACAAATCTTGTGCTCTGAGCTGAAGCAGAGAAATGGATTAAGATTGGCAAGGATCAAGGATTGAGCAGGCTCACTGAAGTTGTCACGGGTAAAAAGATGGGCTTTAGAGAAGAATTTAGGAAGCAAGAAGGAAAACTAAAAGTAACCTTCTATCACAGAGATTAAAGGGATTTGTAGCATCAGAGCTGAAAGGGGTGCAGTCTCTGGCAGGAGAATAGGATTTAGTGAGATGTGTGTCTAACCACCTAAAAAGAGTTCTCTCTTTCAGTTTTCTTGTTGATGCTTGCACATCTTTAGAAGAGCATATTCATACAGAAGGGCTTTTTAGGAAATCAGGATCTGTTATTCGTCTAAAAGCACTAAAGGTAAGCATATTCTTGAACTATAATTTTTCATTTGTACCACTTTTTAATTTGGTTTTTAGGATTGAAATATTTAGAACTATTACATGAATTATGGACAGAAATTGAGTTTGCAGTTAGCTTTTTTTCATGGCAGAAGAACCCTTTTTCTTTTTTCCAAAATGTATGTCCTTTATATAATGCTTTTTTAAAAAATTGAGGTATAATTGACAAATACATTTAAGGTGTACAACCTGATGCTTTGATATATGTATATGTTGTGAAATGATTGTCACAATCAAGCTATTTATATTATATAATGCTTTAAAAGTTTACAGAGTACTTTCAAATTCATGGTCCTTGTTCCTATAATGTACTATATGAAATGAAAATTTTTTTTAATTTTGTTTTTAGCCTTCTAAAGAGAAGTGATAAATACTAAAACAAGAGTTAAGAGAAATTTATTAAAGAAAGCTCTTTAGAGTATAAGAAAGGATACTTTATTTGCATTGAACCCTTAAGCCCCGGAATGCTCAAGATTGTTGTATTTATTTCAGAATAAACTGGATCATGGTGAAAGATGCCTGTCTTCTGCACCTCCTTGTGATATTGCAGGGCTTCTTAAGCAGTTTTTTAGGGAATTGCCAGAGCCCATTCTCCCAGCTGATTTGCATGAAGCACTTTTCAAAGCTCAACAATTAAGAATGGAGGAGAAGAATAAAGCTACATTGTTGCTTTCCTGTCTTATGGCTGGCCACACAATTGCTGTATTAAGATACTTCTTTAACTTTCTCAGGAAAGTTTCTCTGAGGTGAGTAGTAATTAAAAGTTTTGGGAGGTGGTAGTTTAATTTTTCAACTAGCTAGATTTACCCTTATGATAAGAAATTAAATTTCGTTTGGCATTTGGAAATTTTTCTTTAAAATATTATATTTTTCCTTACTATAAGAGTTATACCCTGTATCATTTAAAAAAACAATATACCAAATATAATATTTCCGTGCTGTCTTAGGGTTGTTACGGTGGATGCCTTAATGGCTTATTGGTGTTTATAGGCTTCTTAGTCCATTGAATGGCTTCAGATTATTGTGTTTCTAAAATATTTGCGATTTGCTTTTCAAATTTTTCCCTTCTCCCTGCTGTCATTGAGACTGCTTGTTTTAGACATACTTGGCTGCCTTCAGTACTTTGAATTTTCTGTGTGTGGGTTTGAAAAATCAAAGAAATGTGTTCAATTTGTGTGGAAAAACAAAGCGTGAACTCTATGCGTAGCAATGTTTTTATGACATATATTTAAGCACAGAGAGGCTGTGTATTTCTGGTTCTGTCTTATTTCAAGCCAGTCATGTAGATGGGTAGATGAAGGGTAGCTGTATCTTGATTTGTGTTTAACTGATAAAATAAGAGGTCTTCAAAATGTGCTCAATATGTTATTTTAACTCTGTATTTTTATCTTTAGCTCCATCTCATAAAACCTTTTTTCCTTTAAGGTGCAGTGAGAATAAGATGGATAGCAGCAATCTTGCTGTGATATTTGCACCAAATCTTCTTCAGACAAGTGAAGGGCATGAGAAGATGTCTGCTAACACAGAAAAAAAGCTACGATTACAGGCTGCAGTAGTACAAACTCTTATTGATAATGCATCAGATGTTGGTAAGATGTAGTTGCATTATTAAGTAATGGGATTTGTTTAAATGAGGGAGATCCCAGCTTTTTCTAAGTGAACTATGAAGACAGCTGTTAGAAAGTGGCTATATACTATTGAAATGTTTTGAGCGGGAGTAGAGGAACAATCTTAATTGTGAACATTTTCGTTTAGGACATGTTCCAGATTTTATCCTAGAAAAGATACCAGCTATGTTGGGTATTGATGATCTCTGTGCTACTCCATCACTAGAAGGCTTTGAAGAAGGTGATTATGAAACTCCTGGTGACTGTAAGAGAAAGCGAAGACAAAGTGTAGGAGGTAAGCGGTCATGGCAGTCCTGTTTGTGGACGTACAGCAATTTACTTTTGCCTGAAATGTGTTTGAACATAAAAAAGCATAAGCTATGGTGTATGCCTTTTTGGTGCTTACAGCATAGTTGGAGAGGCATGACATATGCATGTGAAAAATAAAAATGACAATATAATCTAACATTATGTGCTAGATGTTTAGCACAAACATAAACTGCATTCCAGGGAGAAAAGTTCCCTGGTTGTAATGACCAGGGACACTATAAAAAGAAAGTTAAACTGAACCTTTTTGAAGAATGGGTAGAATCTAGGAGAACTGGGTGGAGGGTCAGAATATTTGTATCCTATTCGAGGATGCTATGAAGAAAGATTTGTGTAAGCTAGAAGTAATCTATGTCTGTGTCTGTAAGGTAGAAGTAATCTATGTCTGCATGACTTGGGTGGCTCATCCTAGGGATTAGGATGGTATTATGATAAGCTTGAACTCACACTAAAGAATTAGAACAATTAAACTGGGTATTGGAGAACCATTGAAGGTTTGGAGAGAGGCATAACATGATTACACTATTTTAGAAAATCATCTGGTTTGGAGAATTGAGACTTGGAGGTAGGGAGAATAGTCAGAAATGTGTGGCAGTAGTCCATGTGTGAGATCATGACTTGAAACAATAATATGAATTAGCAGTATGAACTAAATAATGAAGGAAACATTACCAAGGAAGAATCAAAAAGAACCAAAATTTCCTTATGGTGGAATCAATCATGAGACTTCTTGATCTTGATTGGGAAGACAGACTATTCCTCCAGTTGCCTTAGGAAATTTCTTATCTTTTGAGTATCAGAACCAATTTCTATTAACTGTCCCATGCCTTTTTGAATCTTTTGGCTGATATGGTTTTGCCTCCTCCTGGTTTTTTTTTTTTTTTTGCCTCCTTTGTAGATTTCCCTTATGCCTTCTTTGTTCTGTAACAAAGTACTGTACTGTACAGTACAGTACTGTAACAAAGTACCACAAAGTACCACAAACTGGGTGGCTTAAAACAACCAAAATTTATTGTCTCACAGTTCTGGAAGCTAGAAGTCTGAAATCAAGGTGTTGCCTGGGCCATGCTCCCTCTGAAACCTTTAAGGGAGAATCTTTTCATGCCTCTTTGGGCTTCTGGTGGTGGCTATCGATTCTTGCCGTTCTTTGATTTGCAGCTGCATCACTCCAATCTCTGCCTGTGTTGTCATATGGCGAACTCCCTAGGTGTCTCTCTGTCCAACTTTTCCTGTAGTGACACCAATCACGTTGAATTAGGGCCTACCCTAATGACCTCATTTTTTTTTTTTTTTTTAAGTGAAAGCAGGTTTATTTAGAGATACCCACTCCACAGACAGAGTGTGGGCCATCTCAGAAGGCAGTAGGTAGACTGTCTTGAAGGGCGAGCGCAGCCCTGAGGTGTGAGGGTCGTTAGTTTTTATGGGCTGGGTAATTTCATAGGCTAGCAAGTGGGAGGAGTATTCTAACTATCTTGGAGGAGGGGTGGGGATTTCCAGGAGTTGGAGTACCACCCATTTTTTGGCCTCTTATGATCGGCCTCTGAACTGTCATGGCACCAGTGGGTGTACTAATGACCTCATCTTAACTTGAGTTCATCTGCATAGACCCTAATTCTAAATGAGGTCACATTCACAACTACTGGGAGTTAGGACTTAAACATATCTTTTTGGAGCACACAATTCAACCCATAAAACTTCCTACCCCAAATTCAGATATTCTTGGATACAGATCATCTTTATTACCCTTTTCCCTTTGTGATTTCATTCACTCCTGTAAGTTTCACTTATTGCATCTAAATAGATGAACACTTAAATCTCTACCACTGTTCTCTCACAAATGTCAAACCACTTTAGTAAAAGTCTCTACTAGGCAGACATCACACTTCTGCTTTTCCTTGGTGCTTGAGCTCAGCATTTTGAAATGATCATCTTCACCTTCTTTAAACTGGTTCTTCTCGAATTCTTTTTTCTATTAATGGTACCACCATTCTCTAGTCACAGCTTTAAGCCATAGGTGCCTACCTATAACTTTACCGTCTATATTCACAGAGTTTTCAGGTTCTGTAAGATTCTATCTGCAGTGTTTACTGCATGTTTACTGTAAGAATTTCCTTCTTGGTCTTTGTGCCTCCTCCTTGAATCTGCCCTGCTTATTGCTGTCAAGGCTGATATTCTTTTTTTGTTTGTTTTTGGTTTTGATTTTGCAGTACGCGGGCCTCTCACTGTTGTGGCCTCTCCCATTGTGGAGCACAGGCTCCGGACATGCAGGCTCAGCGGCCATGGCCCGCGGGCCCAGCCGCTTCGCGGCATGTGGTATCTTCCCGGCCTGGGGCACGAACCCGTGTCCCCTGCATCGGCAGGCGGACTCTCAACCACTGCGCCACCAGGGAAGCCCAAGGCTGATATTCTTAATATATAACTCTAATCATGTATCTCACATGCATACCCTTCAGAAACTTTCGTTAATACTGATATCTGTAGCCTGACATTAAATATCTTTCATAGGATTGCTTTACCATGCCTTTCTACTGTATCCTATCTCTCCTTTATGCAGTCTATACTTTAGTCAAACTGCTTTCTTTATTCATTATTTTTAGACACTTTGTTCTTTTGCTTATACTTTTTGATATAATGTTTTACTTCCATCTACCTCTACTGTTCAAATAATATCCACTTGTCAAAACCCAGCCTAAATGTCTTATCCAGCAAGCTTCCCCCCTCCCTTTTAAAAATTTACTGTTTATGTATTTTTATTGATCTGACATTGGTGTATAACATTATTGTAAGTTTCACATGGACATTAAATTTCGACTTACGTATACACTATGGTGTGCTCACCACCAAAAGTTTCATTTCTATCCATCACCATACAGTTGACCCCCTTTACCCATTTTGCCCTTCCCACACCTCTCCCTCTGGTAACCATAACTCAGTTCTCTGTATCTATGTGTTTATTTTGGTTTATTTGGTTTGTTCACTTACTTTGGTTGTTTTAGTTTGTTTGGGATTTTTATTCCACATATGAGTGGAAGCATACGGTGTTTGTCTTTGTCTGACTTATTTCACTTAGCATAATACCCTCAAGGTCCACCCATATTGTCACAAATGGCAAGATTTTGTCCTTTTTTATGGCTGAGTAGTATTCTTTGCGTATATATATACACCACATCTTCTTTATCTTTTCATCCATTGATGGACACTTAGGTTGTTTCCTCCCCCCGCCCCTTTTTATTTATTTATTTATTTTTACATCTTTATTGGAGTATAATCGCTTTACAATAGTGTGTTAGTTTCTGCTGTATAACAAAGTGAATCAGTTAGACATATACATATATCCCCATATCTCTTCCCTCTTGCGTCTCCCTCCCTCCCACCCTCCCTATCCCACCCCTCTAGGCGGTCACAAAGCACCGAGCTGATCTCCCTGTGCTATGCAGCTGCTTCCCACTAGCTATCTACCTTACATTTGGTAGTGTATATATGTCCATGCCTCTCTTTCACTTTGTCACAGCTTACCCTTCCCCCTCTCCATATCCTCAAGTCCATTCTCTAGTAGGTCTGTGTCTTTATTTCTGTCTTACCCCTAGGTTCTTCATGACATTTTTTTCCCTTAAATTCCATATATATGTGTTAGCATACGGTATTTGTCTTTCTCTTTCTGACTTACTTCACTCTGTATGACAGACTGTAGGTCTATCCACCTCATTACAAATAGCTCAATTTCGTTTCTTTTTATGGCTGAGTAAGTATTCCACTGTATATATGTGCCACATCTTCTTTATCCATTCATCCGATGATGGACACTTAGGTTGTTTCCCTATCGTGGCTATTGAAAATAATTCTGCGATGAACATAGAGGTGCATGTGTCTTCTCGAATTAGTGTTTTCATATTCTTTGGATAAATACCCTCATATAGAATGGTTGGATCATAAGGTGGTTCTAGTCTTAATTTTTCGAGGAATCTCCATAATGTTTTCCACAGTGGCTGCACCAATTTACATTCCCACCAACAGTGTATGGGGGTGCCATTTCTCCACACCCTCTCCAACACTTGTTATTTCTTGCCTTTTTGATAATAGCCATTCTAACAGGTGTAAGATGGTATCTCATTGTGGTTTGGATTTGCGTTTCCCTAATAATTAGTAATGTTGGACATCTTTTCATGTGCCTGTTGGCCATCTTTGTCATAAATTAATTGTCCATATATGTATGGATTTATTTCTGGGCTTTGAATTTTGTTCCACTGATATGTGTCTGTTTTTCTGCCAATACCAGGCTGTTTTGAATACTATATAGCTTTGTAATATAATTTGAAATCTGGGAGTGTGATACCTTCAGCTTTGTTCTTTTTTCTCAGGATTGCTTTGGCTTTTCAGGAATTTTTGTGTTTCCATATAAAGTTTAGGATTTTTATTTCTGTTGACATGAAAAATGTCATTGGGATTTTGACAGGGATTGCATTGAGTCTTCAGGTTGCTTTAGCTACTATGGACATTTTAATATTGTTAATTCTTCTGATGTTTGAACACAGAGTATCTTTCCATTTCTTTGTGTCTTCTTCAGTTTCTTTCAACAGTGTCTTAGTGTTTTCAGTGTACAGGTCTTTTACTTCCTTGGTTAAATTTGCTCCTTTTGTTGTGATTGTAAAATGGGATTGTTTTCTTATTATTTCAAATAGGTTTTTAGTGGAGACTTCAGGGTTTTATATATATATATATATGTATATATATATATATATATATATATATATATATATATATATATATACATACATATATAAACTATGTCCTCTGCAAATAGTGACAGTTTTACTTCTTCCTTTCAATTTGGATATCTTTTATTTATTTATTTTTTCCTTTCCTATTTGCTCTGGTTAGGACTTTCCATACTATATTGAATAAGAGGGGTGAGAGTGGGCATCCTTATCTTCTTCCTGATATTAGAGGGAAAGTGTTCACCTTTTTGCTATTGAGTATAAGGTTGATTGTGGGTTTATCATATATGGCCTTTATTATGTTGAGGTACTTCCCTTTTATACCCATTTTATTGAAAGTTTTTGTCACAGATGGGTGTTGAATCTTGTCAAATGCTTTTTACATCTATTGAGATGATCATATGATTTTTATGTTTCATTTTATTAATGCAGTGTATCATGTTGATTGATTTGCGGGTGTTTGATCCTTTTAATGTAGTGTTGTATTCAGTTTGCCAATATTTTGTTGAGGATTTTTGCATCTATGTTCATCAGAGATACTGGCCTATAATTTTCTTTTTTTGCATTGTCTTGCCTGGTTTTGGTGTCAGGGAAATTTGGCCTCATAAAATGAGTTAGCACGTGCTCCCTCCTCTTCAGTCTTTTGGAAGCATTCGAGAAGGATAGGTATTAAATCTGTTTTGAATGTTTGGTAGGATTCACCTGTTCTGTTTTGTTTTTCACCTTTGATTTCTTGATTGACCCAGTAGTTCAGTAGCATGTTGTTTAGTCTTCACATATTTCTGATTTTTCAAGCTTTCTTCTTGTAGTTGATTTCTAGTTTCATACCATTATGATTGGAAAAGATGCTTGAGATGGTATCAGTCTTCTTAAACTTATTGAGACTTGTGTCGCAAGTATGGTCGATCCACGAGAATGTTCCATGTGCTCTTGAGAAGAATGTGTGCTGCTGTATTTGGATGGGATGTTCTGTATAAATCTATTGAGTTCATCTGGTCTGATGTTTCATTTAAAACTGCTACTTCCTTGTTGACTTTCTTTCTGGATGAACTACCCATTGATGTAAGTGGGGTGTTAAAGTCCCTACTGTTATTGTGTTGTCAGTTTCTCCCTTTAGGTCTGTTAATACTTGCTTTATATATTTGGGCAGTCATATATTAGGTGCATATATATTAACTGTTGTTTCTTCTTGGTGAATTGTCCCCTTTATCATTATATAATGTCCACCTTTGTCTCTTGTTAACTTTTTTAGCTTGAAGTCATTTTTGTCTAATATGAGTATGGCTATACCCACTTTCTTTTGGCTGCCATTTGCTTGGAGTATCATCTTCCATCCCTTTGCTTTGATCCTATGTTTGTCTTTAGAGCTGAAGTAAGTCTCCTGGAGGCAGCATACAGTTGGGTCTTGTTTTTTAATCCATCCAGCCACTCTGTCTTTCGATTGGTGAATTCAGTCCATTTACATTTAGGATGATTATTGATAGATGAAGACTTAGTATTGCCATTTTATCTTTTGTTTTCTGGTTGTTCTGTATCTCCATTGTTTCTTTTTCTTTGTGTTTCTGTCTGCCATTTTGGTTCGGTGGTTTTCTATGATGTTTTTCTCAGTTTTGTCTTTTATGTTATGTGTCTGCTCTAGATTTATATTTTTATATATATATATATATATATATATATAAATAAATTTATTTATTTTGTTTGTTTATTTTTGGCTGCGTTGGGTCTTCATTGTTGCACGAGGGCTTTCTCTAGTTGCAGCAAGCAGGGGCTACTCTTCATTGTGGTGTGCGGGCTTCTCATTGCGGTGGCTTCTCTTGTTGCGGAGCACAGGCTCTAGGCATGCGGGCTTCAGTAGTGTGGCATGTGGGCTCTAGAGCACAGCCTCAGTAGTTGTGGTGCACAGGCTTAGTTACTCCGCAGCCTGTGGGATCTTCCCAGACCAGGGCTGGAACCCATGTCCCCTTCATTGGCAGGCGGATTCTTAACCCCTGCACCGCCAGGGAAGTCCCTCTAGATTTATATTTTCTGATTACTATGAGGTTTGTGTAAATTGTCTTACAGATAAAAGTCCTTTTTCTGCCAATAGCATCTTACTACCTTCATTTGCCTATATGAGTTTTATCCTTTTCCTTTTACCTTTCTGTTGTCTGAAATTGTCTCTTTATGTTTTGTGTTCTCTACCAAATTGAAGTAGCTATAGTTTTACTGCTTTTTTCCCTTTAACCTTTATTATAGAATTGTTTGACAACTTATTTTGATATAGAGTTGCAATTTTCTGATTCTGTTTATCATCTTACTCAAAATTTTGTTTACTTTTGCCTTTTTGTTTTCTGGTAGAAGAGTTCCTTCCAGCATTTCTTGTAAGGCAGGTCTAGCACTGATGAAGTCTCTCAGCTTCTGTTCATCTGGGAAACCCTTTATTTCTCCTTCATATCTGAATGATATAGCTGACAGTTTTTATCTTTAAATATTTTGAGTATGTCATTCCATTCTTTCCTGGCCTGTTGAGTTTCTTTGGATGGCGCCATTGTCTACTCAGTCATCAAAGTCGGAATTCTAGATGTCCTTATCTGCTCTTTCCTCATTTGCACATCCCACTAAGTCTACCAAGTCTTATCACTTTGATCTCTTAAATACCTTTAATACTGCCTCCATTTCCACAGCTGCTACCTCAGTTCAGACCACCTTCTCTTGCCTGGCTAATTCCCACTCTTCCTTCAGGTCTCAGCTTAAATACCAGTCCCTCAAGGGTACCTCCTCTAACTCCACAATCTAAATCCGTTGTTATATTTGTACTTCACACTATTTACCCATTTGTCAGTAGGTATTTATTTCCTTAGTATATTTAATGTTTGTTTCCTCCAATAGAATAAGTTTTGTAAAGGTCACTGTTTCATATTTTGGCCACTGTTGTATCTTCATTGTGTCTGACACATAATAGGTACAAAATAGATATTTGTTGAATGACTGAATAGCATACTTAGAAGAACCTTTAGCTAGTTTGCCTGTCTTCATCCAAGGAGGCTTACCCCCCAATAAATCTGTCATACTGCTGCACATTTAGTGATTTTTCCTAAAGTGCAGAAATGATGACTTTGTTCCTTTTTGCCTTTGGAGAAGTTCAAGTTCTTCAAAATGATACATAGCCCTGTTCTGCCTAATACACAAGACTTATCTCTTACCATATCCACTGTTCACTATTTGCTCTAGCAGTATCAAACTCCTGGTTTCTAGTATACATAAATTCTGTTTTTTCTTACATACCTTTGCATATACTAGTCACCTTGCCTGAATTCTACCTTCCACCCTAATCAACACCTACAAATCCTTCAGAACACTGTCCAGGTTTTATTTCCCTTGCAAAAATTCCTCTCTTAATGCCATTTCTTTCCTTACTCAAAAGGTAATGATTTCCTCTTCCATACTCTTTCTATACATTATAGATACTTGTTTTACAGTTCATTCTGTATTTATTTATTTGTATGTTTTTTGTTTTTGTTTTTGATGTGGACCGTTTTTAAAGTTATGTTTTAGTTTTTTGACTGTGAGACATGTGGGATCTTAGCTCCCCGACCTGGGATCGAACCCACACCCCCTGCATTGGAAGGCACAGTCTTAACCACTGGACCACCAGGGAAGTCTCTCATTCTGTATTTAATGTCTTCCTATTTATTTATTTATTTATTGAGAGATATGGCAGTATAAGAGGGGAATGGAATACAAATATATCCTTTAGTATTTTTCCCCTATTTTGAAATAATTCCTTTTACATGACCTTAAGTGACTTTAAAACATATAAGCTGATATAAACTTAGATGCTAAAAGACCACAAATAGCAATATGAATCATTGATAAAAGTTAGGTAAATGTTGTTAGAATTGATTATATGATTATAAATATGCCTTGCATTTCAGATTTTGTTAGTGGAGCATTAAATAAACTTAAATCTAACAGGACACCCTCTATTACACCTCAACAGGAAAGAACTGGTAGGTATTATATATATTTATTTAAGTGGACATTTATATATATATTATACAAAAATTAATTATGATAATGATTACCTGACTTATTTTGTTTAATCAATTCCAAATGTAATTTTCAGTGGAGATATTGTACTATAATATTATGACATTGGATATGTATATGTAATACATAATATATAATTACATTGGATATAATGAACCTAAAATTGTAGGTATGAATTTATTTTAGTCTATTGTTATATCTGTGGTCTTCTGAATCATGTTCTTCCGTTTGTAAGTTGGATGATATTGAACACGTGAAAATAACTCAATCTCATTTTTATTTTAGAACCAGAAGTTTATTAGTATTTGTTCCAATTTTTTTTTTTTTTTTTTTGGTTTTCTTGTGGCGGAAATTATTCAACCCAGTAATAGAAAATTTGATTACTTGTTTTGTCTTCTAGATTGAAGACATTAACTGGTTAATACTCAGTTATTTTTTTTTTTTTTTTTTGGTTTGCTTGTGGCGGAAATTATTCAACCCAGTAATAGAAAATTTGATTACTTGTTTTGTCTTCTAGATTGAAGACATTAACTGGTTAATACTCAGTTATGATGAAAATCAAAAATATTTAGATCAGTTTTTGTTTCAACACCTTGATTATAATTTTTCTTGCCTATTTAATACTCTTTAATGTGAATTATATGCATCTTTTAGTCTGTTTGGTGTTGAAGTTACTAAGAATCTGGCCTCTTTACAACTTCACTGTTTTTATTTTAAGTAATTGCATAGTGTTAATTTAGTTTTATAATATATGTTTGATAATGTAAACATATTCCCCCCCCATTTTTGGTTCTAAGAAATAGCTTTATAAGAAGAAATTTTATAAAGTGTTTGTATTTTATCAACTTTGTGGGAGAAAAAACAAGTTTTCTTTTTTTCAGCCCAGCTATCCATTTCACCAATGATTCTTACACCAAATGCTAAGCGTAAACTGCCAGTAGATTCCCATGGTTTCTCAAGTAAGAAAAGGAAGTCCATCAAGCACAATTTTAACTTTGAGTTGTTGCCAGGTAATCTCTTCAGTAGCACTTCTACACCAGTATCAGGTAACAAATGGAATTTATATAATTGGGTTATAAACATTAACAGTGCCTATTCTGGGCAAAGTGCTATTTCATATTAATATGACCCTTTAGGAGCCAGAGTTTTATTCTTTGTTTTATCAAATCTCTGAATTTTATAAAGTCCCCTAACTTTTAAAATAGACAGTGGTTCAGTATAATTAGCGTGTGTGTGTGTGTGTTTTACTGCCATGCCTATTGAAAGTTATGGGTCACTGTGGATAGGATAGCACTTGTGCTCAGGTTTTGTGCTCAGGTTTTACGTGATTGAACATCCTAAATTCTACTTTAGTTACTTCTGGATCTGTAGCTGTGGCTGGATTGCTGTCTTTTGTTGAGTTGAGATCACCAGTGTTTGAGCATCTCTGAATCCAGAGTAGGGGTGTTACCATTGAAGTACCATTGTGGGTTAATTTGGGGGGTGGCATTTTTAAAGTTTTATACTCAAGTGGCTTTTATAAAAAGCCATCCTTATGGCATGGTTTCCACATCCCTTACCAGCCCAGCCATTTTATTCCAAATGAAATACAAGTTCCTAATGTGGCCAACCAGAGCCTTCAGAGAAAAATATAATCATGCTAATTTGAATACCAAATTTTTGTTAGTGTGATCTTGGATTGAGTCGGCTCCTTTAGCATGTGTAGAATACAAGTTGGCTCGTATTAACCTGTGGTCAACCCAAAATGAATTGAAACTCTAAGCCCAGGGTCTTCCGTCTCATATTTGTGTCACATTTAGACAAAATGTGAGTAGCCTCTGATTCTTTTAGGTTTTCTTTGGTTTCAGACAATGTTAACAGTTTCAATTTGAATTTGTTAGCTGGGTTATGAGGTTTTCTTCCCAGAAGGCTCTCTTTCGCTTTTGTTATCCGAAAGGTTTACATTTTCTTTGTTTGTTTTATTAAAAAGGTGGACAGAATAGCAACTTGTTCTCTGTGGTCCTTCAGGTTCTCTGTGGTTCATTAAAGTGTAATGATAAGAACTCTGAAGCTATGTCTCTAGTTCTATCTATATTCACAGACTGGAGTCTTAAACTCCCTTAAAGTAACTTAGTGTGTTTTTAGTATTTAAAGGTTTTCTGCTTTGGAGGACTACTTCCAAATGACAGATGTGAATCATAGTTCTACCTGCCTTTGTTTATTAGCAATACATCATCTTCCCCAAGAAATGAACCTGCAGATTCCTTCTCTCCAAGCTCCCAAAAAATAGATTAAACATTATGTTACTGTAACATTAGTACGAGCCTGCTTAACCAGCGAAACTTCTTTTATAAAAAAATTAACAAGTTCAGCATCAGTAATTCTGTTACTTTAACTCACCATTTTTCTTTGACCCTTTCTCAGCCACAATTCAATAAATTGCATCTGCAAAATTGAAAATGAGTTGGTTTCTAAGTTTGGATTACAACAGATATGATGCTTTTCTTTAATATATGTAGGCAACAATATTAATCTACAATCCATAGTGTACTTATTTTTAATTTTTTTCTAATATGTGTTGTAACTGTGTGTTATTCCATCTCTTCTGACTGTGCCTCCTTGTCACCACTGATACATTTTCAAGATAACTAGACTGCAGCCCTAGAATAAAGCTACCTATGTCACGTTGGATATATCATATTGCCTCCAAGCTTTCTTTTTAGCCAAATGCGCCCAAAAAGTCACTGTAATGGTTGTATTATTTTCTGTTTTTGTAATTGAAAAAACATGGATATTTCTGTTTGGGGACCTGTGTGAATTCTTTATCGATACCAATGATAGGTCAAGAGGGTTCATGTTTGTTGAGTGTATCCTGGGCAATATTCAAATACAAATCAATTGTATATGGAGCCTTTGCTCATAACTATTATAGTTTTCCCTAATTTTTTATTATAGTTGGTTTCATGGTATAGTGTTAAATAACTTAATCAAAATGAGCTGTTGTAACCTCCAGTTGTTATCATGGAACATGGCAGTAGCCAAGTGGTTAGGTGTATGTTATAGATCATCAGGTTTTGTTTGTTTGCCAAAAATTTTGGACAAATTGCACTCCAGAGTCAGGTAGACAGCAAGTTGGCTAGCAGGTGCATACTGGATACTCAGATACTAAATTGTTTTTCAGTAGTTTATTTTTGATAACAGCATTAATTAATCTTATGTACCAGGTACTGTGCTAGACATATTATATACGT
This sequence comes from Lipotes vexillifer, assembly GCF_000442215.2. Classification (NCBI taxonomy): domain Eukaryota; kingdom Metazoa; phylum Chordata; class Mammalia; order Artiodactyla; family Lipotidae; genus Lipotes; species Lipotes vexillifer. The sequence goes on from NW_006789313.1 coordinate 2,793,072, forward strand.
TATAGTAATATTTATATTCACCATAGAAGTCCAATTTTAGAGCCTAAAGCCATTTAATAAGTGGTGGACAAACTCAAGTCTGTCTCGAAAGCTTGCTCCTTCTCCAATCTGCAACAGTGCTCACCCCTCCCTTGTAGTATTAAAAGAGTTTAAAGCAAAACTCTAATATAAAAATAATGTTTAATCTGACCTTTAATTGGTAACTAAAAAGTAAGAAATAGATTTTTTTTTTTCAGCTGACTTGGGTTATTTGACCCCTGAAGATTCTAAGAAATTATGTGATTTTGTGGTTGTTTAGGGGTGGAAATTAAGACTTTAAATCTAATTGCTATTAATATTTTATACTTTGAAAAGAAAATGAGTATGTGTGGTCTATCACGTATGGTTATTTTTATAGTTCACTTTGATACAAGCCCAGAAGGGTCATCTCAGAGTTCACTCTCTCCTGTCGCCGTCAATGGAAACCATTTGATCAGTACAGGTGTGCTAAGGCGAAGTAAAAGGCTTGCAAGCAAAAAAGTTTACAGGTAATTTATCCAGGTTGGATAAAAATTTGGTATATACAGTTAATAAAATATTTTGTGTCTTTCTACTGAGAATCATAACTGAATCATAATTTTTAAAAATGCCCTTTGCCTTTATAGTCTTATTAATCAAGTGCATATCCTCCAGAGAAAGATTCCTAATTTGAATCCATTTTGCTTGCTTAAAATCCTATTTTATGTTGATGTGTGTAATTTTTAAATTTCCTGTCAATATAAAAAGCTAGTCTACCCTAATGATTCTGGTTTGTAAGTGACTAAACTCTTGTGATAAATAGGAAAGTTTATTTTATAAAATGTTTGTATTTTTTATGCAAATACAATGTGTTCATATATGGTATCTTAAATCTAAAAAATTATTACTCTATTCAATTACTAACAATGTGATTTGCTCTGGACTTTCAAACTTTATTTTGTAGGAATTCCAGTTCTTATGCTATAAACTGATGTTTTTAATTTGACTCTTTCTAGGGTGGAATCAGGAAAAGCAGACTGCTTCTCTCCTAAAATCAGCCGTAAAGAAAAGGTTCGAAGATCTCTTCGTTTGAAATTTAATCTAGGGAAAAGTAGCAAAGATGGAGTAAGTGTCTTTCACCATTTCATTGAAGTTTATTTTAGGATAAAGCTGAAGACTTGATGCTAAAAGTCTCTCTCAACCCTGCCTCTCTTCCATCTACTGTCCCATTCTCTGCTCTTTTTATACCAGCCCTTACACTTGAGTTGTTATTTCCAGTTCCTCCTTTTCTATTCTGCTGAAATCAATTCCAGTGAAGCTTTCATCCCCAACACTCACTGAAACAGCTCTCATAAGATCACTCATGAATTGAGCATTGCTCAGACCAGTCCTTGTTAGCCTTGATATGTCAGCAGCATGTAACCTGGCTAATGACTTGCTCCTCTCTGGCATACTTTCTTTCCTTGCTTCAGGGACATATAGTCTCATGATTTTCTTCCTTCTTTGTCAGTTAATTTTCTAATTCCTTTACATTGGAGTGCGCAAAGCTTTGTCCTTGGGTTTCTCTTTTCTCACTCCACTCACTCAGGTTGATCATCAGCTCTTAACATCATATATATACTTACGACTTCAAGTTTATATCTCTATCCCAAAATGCTCTCCTGAACAACTTGACTGTTTAACACCTACCTACTTGACCTCCCTACTTGGGTGTTGATCCCAAGTAGGGAGGTGTTGACATCTCAAGTGTAACCTGCCCCAAATAGAGCTCCCAAGATGCATTTCTCCACTGTTGGTATTTCTCCACTCCTCCCCGTCTCCTCCACCCACACTTCTATTCTACCTGTAGTCTTCACCATCTCACTTATGGCAACTCATTCTTCTAATCACTTAGGCCAAAAACCATGCAGGCATTCTTTTTTTTTTTAACATCTTTATTGGAGTATAACTGCTTTACATTGTTGTGTTAGTTGCTGCTATATAACCAAGTGAATCAGCTATATGTATACATGTATCCCCATATCCCCTCCCTCTTGCGTCTCCCTCCCACCCTCCCTATCCCACCCCTCTAGGTGGTCACAAATTACCTAGCTGATATCCCTGTGCTATGCGGCTGCTTCCCTCTAGCTATCTTTTTTTTTTTTTTTGCGGTACGCGGACCTCTCACCGTTGTGGCCTCTCCCACAGCACAGCACAGGCTCCGGACGCGCGGGCTCAGCGGTCATGGCTCACGGGCCCAGCCGCTCCGCGGCATGTGGGATCTTCCCGGACCGGGGCACGAACCCGTGTCCCCTGCATCGGCAGGCGGACTCTCAACCACTGCGCCACCAGGGAAGCCCTAGCTATCTATTTTACATTTGGTAGTATGTATATGTCCATGCCACTCTCTCACTTCGTCCCAGCTTACACTTTCCTCTCCCCAAGGAGAGGAAACGGTCAAGTCCGTTCTCTACATCTGCATCTTTATTCCTGTCTTGCCCGTAGGTTCTTCAGAACCATTTTTTTTTTAGATTCCATACGTATGTGTTAGCATATGGCATTTGTTTTTCTCTTTCTTACTTCACTCTGTATGACAGACTCTAGGTCCATCTACCTCACTACAAATAACTCAATTTCGTTTCTTCTTATGGCTGAGTAATACTCCATCGTATATATGTGCGACATCTTCTTTATCCATTCATCTGTCCATGGACACTTAGGTGGCTTCCATGTCCTGGCTATTGTAAATAGTGCTGCAGTGAACATTGTGGTACCTGTCTCCTTTTGAATAATGGTTTTCTCTGGGTATATGCCCAGTAGTGGGATTGCTGGGTCATATGGTAGTTCTATTTTTAGTTTTTTAAGGAACCTCCATACTGTTCTCCATAGTGGCTGTATCAATTTACATTCCCACCAACAGTGTGCAGACATTCTTGACCCCTCACTTTCTCTCACATGTACTGTCGAAACCATTAGGGAATCCTGTCTAACTTCTGCTTTCAGTCTATCCAGGCTGACCATTTCTCACCAGTACTACATTTCTAACCTTCTCTAAGTTATGTCATCTGGAACTTGGATTACTACAAGTTCCTACTAGTAGGTCTACCTGCTTCTACCTTGCTGCAGTACTAGAGCCAAAATTATCCTCTAAAAACCAGAGTTAAATCATGTCACTCATGTCACTCCTCTGCTCAGAACCCTTCAGTGACTCCTTGCTTCACTGAGGGGAAAAAAAGAAAAGCCAAAGTTCTTACACTGATCTGCAGTGCCCCACATGATCTGTTCCTGGCCTCCCTCTTGGAGCTGTCCTCCTGCCACCCTCCCTTGCTCTCTCGGCTTCATTCACTTTTGCCTCCTGCAGTTTCTCAAATGTGCCAGACCTTGCTTCAGCCTTAGAGACTGCACTGGCATTTTCCTCTCCTGGAATGTTCTTCCCCCTCATACCTTCATGACTGTCGCTCTCATTTTTCTTTACTCACAAATCATCTTCTGTTCACTGTGTTTAAAATTATACCCCACCCTTCACCACTCCGTATCCTCCTTACCCTGCTTTGCTTTTGTCCTTAGCACTTTTCACCTTATGTATTGTATATTATACTTTATAGTTTATTGTCTGTCTTTTTCTGCTTTAAATCTGCCCATCAAGAATGTAAATTCCATGCGGTAAGATTTTGTTCTGTTTTTTTGTTTTCTGTTTTCTTTCACTCTTGTGAACAGGTACTGGCACAGTCATCACACACAAAAAAATTTTTTTAAGTTAATGTGTGAGGCTGTTTTTATTTTAGATCATAAAACATCCACTAATAGCCAAGTCAAATGCTTATAATTTTCATCAGCATGCATGCAAGTATATTGTGTTTGCTATAAAATTGTTCCTCAATTATATACACACCTTTTAAAATCAGCTGTAGAGGATTTTGATAACTACAAAGTAATATTTTGAATTAACTAGGTTTATTTCTTAACCAAAACTTTTTCAATTTGTTCTGTACAGAATGTGTGTTCTGGTGTCGATAGATCTGAAAATGTTGGTCGACGACTTGCAAATCAACAAAGTTTAAAAAATAGGATTGAATCTGTAAAAACAGGTCTGCTTTTTAGCCCATATATTGATGAAAGATTAACAAAAAAAGGTACATTTACCTGATATTGTTAGAGTTTTACCCCAAAAGCCTACTTTAGTTGTTTTTTTTAAAAATTTTCTTCCCATTTTAGTGAGATATAATTGACATATAACATTTAGTTGTTTTTAATGATAAAATATATTAAGTAATTTACTGTTCTAGAAATTGAAAATTCGTGTTTGAATAGTGAAAATATTGGAATTGCAGTGTATTTGTCTATGAATAATTGGAGGATCTTTACAAATGTAAATATAAAGATGTTTGACATATTTATAGATAAAAATTATCTCTTTTAACACAAATCTAGTTTATCGGAATTAAATGCTTAGTATTTAATTTGTCATGTATTTGAATAACATTTCAAAACTAGGTCAGATATAAATGATTAAAAACACTGAACTGCTTTATTTTAGGTTCAAAAAAGATCAGTAAGTCTGAGGAGAACTTATTAACTCCAGAGCGACTAGGTGGAAGAAATTACCGGATGTCTTGGACAGGACCTAGTAATTCAAGTTTTCAAGAAATAGATGGAAATGAAGCTTCTCCAATAGATGCAGTTCTTGAGGTGGAAAGCTCTTCCTTGGAGCCCGATATGATGGTTGAAAAGTCACCTGTTAAGTCATATGAGCTTACCCCTTCTAATGTACACAGTAGGCATAATAACAACGTAACTGGCAGCTCTCTTAGTGGGGATGAAAATAACCTGACCACAGAGACTGTGGTGAAAATTCAGAAAGCATTTTCTGAATCTGGAAGTAATCTTCATGCATTGATAAATCACAGGCAGTCATCATTAACTAATGTAGGGAA
>NW_006789313.1:2798047-2803575 GCF_000442215.2 Lipotes vexillifer
TAGGGAAAGTAAAATTTAATGAAACATCTTCTATCAAATGTAGCACAGAAAAAAATCTATTTGAAATTAATAATTTCACGGTGATAGGATCCAATGAACACCACACTAGTAAAGATGAAAATAGTTTTTCAGAAAGAGACTTCTCACTACATCAAACTCAAAAATTGGGTAGAGAAGCCACTATAAAATATTACTCAACTCAGATGAAGATAGAACTAGAAGACAACATTCATTCGAATATACCAAAAGATTATTTAAGCAAGCAGGAATTGTCCAGTGATGAACAAATAAAGAAACAAGAGTCCCCAAGGGATACACTAAATACTAAATTAAAGGAGAATGAAAATATGATTGAAGAGAACTTACTGAAATGTGCAGCTTCTAGAGAGGACGTGGCTAGCGCCTCTTCCTCAGAGCAGATTATGTGTAATAGCGCAAACCTGTCAAAACCTAGGCCTGTGAGAATTGTTAAACAGCAGTCACTGGTGGAAACATGTGATAAAACGGTTTCTGAACATTTACAAATGACAGAGCATGGAAAGGTTTCAGACCACATACAGTGGTTTAACAATCTTTCTTTAAATGAACCAAGTAGGACAAAAGTTAAGTCACCTCTTAAGTTTCAGCGTATGCCTGTCCGTCAGTCTGTCAGAAGAATTAATTCTTTGTTGTTGTATGGTGGACAACCTCCAAGACATAAATTAGCAAGTCTTGGTGATGCTGCTTCTCCTCTGGTTAAATCAGTGAGCTGTGATAGTGCTCTTCCCTCTCGTGTAGAATGTACATCAGAAGATTCCTCTATTCCATGTAGCAGATCAAGTCCTAAAGAACAGAAGTCTACATCATGCAAACAGTCGAATGTTGATACGATTTCAAAATCAAGCATGGAGGTAACTTCTACATCTTTCTCACAAATGAAGAGGCACCCAAACTCTGGAAATGCTTCTCTTGGGTCCACCAGAGTTTGTAAGCAGGAAGTGATATCTAATGGCCAAATTAAGGTTCCCTTGGATGATCTGACAAATCATGATATAGTAAAATCTGTTGTAAATAATGATATGGGCTTTTCTCGTGGCATAAATAACAGGGTCCTTAGAAGACCATCAGAAAAAGAGAGGGTCTGGTATAAAGGTTCTCCAAAAAATCCTATTGGAAAAGCTCAACTACTACCAACAAGTAGACCTGTAGACTTGTAATTGGTAAATGTTATACTACTTGTCATTAATGTAAATAAAATTAGCAATTGGTGATATGACTTGCAAGGTAATCTACGTGTTAGTTTGTAGCTCAGAATGATTGGTGTGTGATCAGTTTTAATTTCATTGCACAAGCAACTTGAATTCTTAAGCTTGTATAAATGATGACTTTGTTTTTCTTAATTATGGCAATATTTAAACTTATTAATTTTTTTTTTTTTTTTTTTTTTTTTTTTTTTTTTGGTGGTACACGGGCCTCTCACTGTTGTGGCCTCTCCCGTTGTGGAGCACAGGCTCCGGACGCGCAGGCTCAGCGGCCATGGCTCACGGGCCCAGCCGCTCCGCGGCATGTGGGATCTTCCCGGACCGGGGCACGAACCCGTGTCCCCTGCATCGGCAGGCGGACTCTCAACCACTGCACCACCAGGGAAGCCCTAAACTTATTAATTTTATTGTCATCTCTCAAAGAAGAGGTTACACTTTACTTTTTATTTTATTTTATTTTTTTGCGGTATGCGGGCCTCTCACTGTTGTGGCCTCTCCCGTTGCGGAGCACAGGCTCCGGACGCGCAGGCTCAGCGGCCATGGCTCACGGGCCCAGCCACTCCATGGCATGTGGGATCTTCCCAAACCGGGGCACGACCCCGCATCCCCTGCATCGGCAGGCGGACTCTCAACCACTGCGCCACCAGGGAAGCCCCTACACTTTACTTTTTTAAAGAAATTGTTGACTGGGTTTATAAGAAATTAATTTTTGAAAATTGCATGAATTTTATTTTTTAACGTGCGATAGAAGAATGGAATGAGTTGTGCCTATTTCCTGTTACTCCTAAATCAGATGAGGTTTCTCTAAGTAATGTCTAACACAGAGAGAGAGATAAGCCCTGCAAATCTTATTTCCCATATTCTGTTAATGTTTATTGTCTTTATCAAAGTCCCTAGAAATTAATTTGTTTCAATAGCACCTTAATCCTTTATTCCTTTTGGGTGCAGAGTAATTAGACATATATTGTCTATAGATGTGACAGTGTGTTCACTTGAACTAAGAATAATGGCTAATGCAGAATGACGACTCAAGTGTGCTCATATAGTATGATGCTGAAGAAGTAACTGTGACTTTAAAGCCATACTATGTTTTTTAAAGTTAATTTGCACAAGTACATTTATATCTGTTTTGTCCAATATAGAATTTAAAATGTTTTAAGAGGGAGTAATTAAGCTTGGAAGATTTTAATCAAAGTGATTGCTTATATTACAGATGCTTGATTTTAGACTTTGAAATAGTTGATGCACCTCTGTACATTTACCTTGGATTCTTACACTTTGGATTCCTACAGGAGCCTGTGATGGTTTTGTCATGTGTGTAAATGTTATTTATTTAGCAAAGACATTAAAGGTAACTTTCTGGAAAATGACTTGCCTGAGACTCTAATGAAATTCAAAATAACCTTTTAGAATTTGACCCAAATTGTCAAGCAAATCTTTCTAAATTTATATTTTAAATTATTAGAAATAACAAATCTTTAAGGAAAGAATAATATCAACAGTAGAGGGTATTCTCTGAGTATTGGAGGAAGGAATATGCATGCAGACTCAACCACTAAAGACAGTTTGGCAGGTCAGTTGTTAGGGTGCCACATTGAAGCTTGGGGCAGAATAGAACCACACTGCACACCATTCGGAGCAACCAGGCAGCATGAATTTGTGTGAGGAATTTAAAGTCATCAGAGGTTTGCTTTACTGAGTTCTCCTTAATAGCAGTACGTCTGTTTTATTTCAAAGCTATTTCCTGTTTCTATATTCACTACCTAGGAATCGACCCTTTCTCAGAAGTAGTAAGTATTTACTTATATAAACACTAAAAATCTGTAGATATAAACATCATGTTTATCTGACATGAAAACAGGCTTTTAATGTAGACTGGGTATGCATTTCAGATGTTTATGGTATTTCTAAGAGTAAGTGGATATAGAAAATATTTATAAATTCTGAGATGTTTGTTGTCTGGTTCAAAGCAGTGTTTTTAAACTTTGCTTTTGAACTTTTAAAAATACATCAGTGTCCTTTTATATCCATGGGGGTAGGTGAAATGTTGAATTGGAAGACTAATTCAGTAAGAAGTCAGGAAATTAACTGTACAAATCACCTGAATTAGTGGATTTTCTGAGAGATTAATCATTAATAATGAAAGATATTTATTTAAAAAAGAAAACTACCCCCATATCACTCCCATTTTTTGTTAGCTGAAAGCTGCAATACAGATTAAAGGATTATGAAGGTGCAAACCTTGGAGATGAGGTAATTGGAGAGTCGTGAAAGCTGAGTTTTAGACTTGATTTAATATTCCTGCTTTCATTTTTTTCTTATAAAAAATAGAGATAATGTTACCAATCACATGGGCGTATTTGATCAAATGATATACAAACATACTTAACAAAGTTAAAGTGTCTGGACATGTGTAGTAACTCCAAAAACTATTTTCACTTTGTTCTTACAAGTAAATTAATAATATTAATTTGACTATTGTGAGCAACAAACAATACAGGTATACATAGAACTTAATAGACTGCTTGGCAATATTCTAAAATCACTAAAAATTTGATATAGGATTTTGAAAATCATCAAGCCTAGGACATATAATAGATGTTTTGTTTTTAGAAAATCAAATTTCATATGAAGCATAAACAATTTAGTGTATTTCAGTCAAATTTCCATTCAGCATGAAGGCGGTAAATTGTAATAATGGCTTCTCCATTTTTCCAAGCACAAAATGAAGATAACAGTGAAACAACATTAATGTAAAATTCAGAATTGAATAAAACCTCAGTATGTGTGAATAATAAATATTAAACCCCAGCATGGTCTTTTGAGCCTAGAACCAATAGACAATATTTGTGCAGCTGATTTAGCATGCACTGAAACAAAAAGCTGGAAACCGAAGAGCATCCATGGAGGAAAAGGTGCTAGGAAGGAGGTTGGCTTCAAACCAAAAGGCCATGGATGAATTTTGCAGGCCCCCTCTTCATTGCATAAAATTGCTGTAGATGACAATGGACTTGGGGAACAGAGCTAGGGTATGTACAGAGTTCTGGATTCTAACCTCAAGTTACTTATTCTTGGACCTCCAGGTACTTTACTCATCCCCAGTCTTTTTTTTTTTTTAAGATTTTTTCTTTGATGTGCACCATTTTTAAAGTCTTTTATTGAATTTGTTACAATATTGCTTCTGTTTTATGTTTTGGTTTTTTGGCCACAGAGCCGCGTGGGATCTTAGCTCCCCAACCAGGGACTGAACCCGCACCCTCTGCGTTGGAAGGGGGAGTCTTAACCGCTGGACCGCCAGGGAAGTCCTTCAATCCCCAGTCTTGACGAAAGAAATTTAAATTCTTACATTCATTGTATGGTTTTCCATTTCAATTCTTGTGTTTGAACAAAATTCAAATGTTCAAAGTTGCCCTATAAATCTTTTACAGAAGGTATTCTGGATCTACCTGGATACATTTCCGCAATGTGCAGGGAGTATGGTTTCTCTTCCGGCAAAAGGAATCTTGATAGTTGGTGTGGAAGTTTAGAAGTAGCTCTCAGAACTAATATTCCTAGCGGTTTTCACGTGCGTTTGGTTTATCACTTTAACAGAAATTTCTATCAGCTTGTATTAAATATCCCCATAGGTTTCCTGCTCAATGAAAAGGCTTCTGAAAGCACTCATGATTTACCTAATCATTGCCATCATTAAAAGCTCTTAAGGCCTCTTCAACTTTTGTCTCTTCTATTGCCCCAGTGCTGCTTTTCTCTTCAAGCTAAAACACTTCTAAAAAGCTGGAAGGTGTGCTAGAGAATGAAAGACAGAAATGGCGAGGCGATCTGGCACATTGTTTGGATAATTGCTTGAGAAAAGGTTAATTACTTACACAGGGGTCGATAGAGGAAGAGGGTCTCTGTGAGATGTGTATGTGGAATGCGTGGACGGAAGGCCCCAGCATCTGAGTTTGAGTTCTGGGGAGTCCTGGCCAGGCGACCTCCACCTGCTGGAGGAGGGACGGGGCGGGGCTAAGACGAGGAGGGAGGTGACGCACCAGCGACCCAGATCTCCCCGCTTCGCGCCTGACCCCCACCGAGGCCCAGACCGCAGCAGGCTCCTCCGGCTGCCGCTCGGTGAGTGCTGCGCTGAGGCCGGCTCGACCCCCTGACGCCCACCCAGACCAACGGGCTCTTCACGATCGGGAGTGGGGGAGGGCGTCGGGCTGAAATCCTTGAGCTGGAGGCTGGGGGCAGACAAAGGATGGGTGTGGGAACCGGAGGTTCGGCTCTAAATAAGAGGGGAAGAGGCAC
>NW_006789313.1:2803585-2813122 GCF_000442215.2 Lipotes vexillifer
AAGAGTACCGAGGAAGGAGATCAAATCAGAACGCTGTTGACTGGGGGTGTAAATGAAACAAAGACATCCTGCATTCAGAGCGGAGGAGGGAAAGATGGAGATGGCCGGAGAGGCTGGTGTCTGCCTCTGGCCTTTCTCGTCAGATTTTGCAGGCTTTGCTGTCTCAGCTCTTTGTAGTATAGGGTTTTACATCTGAGTGGCTTTTTCAAAAGCCTTTCCTTTACAGAAGTAGATATTGGGGATTATGAATATTTCAGTTTCAGGGAAGAAATGCATGCCGCCACCACCTTCTCCCCCCGCCCCCCACCCCTCCGCGCGCTCCCATAGAAGGATGGTCAAAAGAGGGTTTGTATGGCCACTGCCTGCAGTCTCCGCCCTAATGTTCAGCAGCTGCAGAGGGAATTTGTGTGAATATTTGTTCTCTTGTTCTGCAGGCTTCTGGTTGCGTGGAAGCCAACATTCAGGACAGGTTGACTCCCCAGACTAGGTTTCTCCAGTCTCCTTCACCTGTTCTGTTTTCTCTCTCATTGCCCGTCGATTCCCCAAATTCGAACCTCCGGAACAGTAAGGCAATATTGCCAATATAATAATAGCAATCTGGGGGACTCTGTGTCTGGCATTGTTTTCAGTCCTCTTACATGTGCCCTGACACTTAACCTCAGAGTAACCCTATAAGACGGATGCTTTTCTCATCCCTTTTTGCAGAGAAGGAAGTTGAGGCATTTGCCCAAGTTCGCCCTGCTAGCATGTGGTGCAGCAAGCGTCCTTCATCTTCCTTCCCAGATTAGAGGGCAGGCCTGAGCTGTGTGTATTGATGCCCTTGTACCACTCCTAAGCTTTCTATGCTTCTTTACCATTTGTGTCTTCCAACTCCTTCCCCTGAGCCTTTTCTTCACCAGGACTAAAAAAGTCAAGATGTCGCTCTCTCTCCCTTTCTCAAAATTGAGGCAAATTTTTTTTGTTGTTTGTTTTTGTTTGTTTAAGGGAGGGAGGGAGTGGTGGGGTAGGCGTAATGCAGAGCTTCCAGGGAGCTGTAAGGACAATAAAAAATGAGTGAGAAGTGCCATTATAGTCTAGTCTTCACAAGAATGTGAGGACAGAGGGAATTGGCTATCTCAGACAGACTATTCTGTTTCTTTAATACCTTCTCACAGCTGATGTCCTGGCTAGGGTGGACACATAAGGCCTAAGCAAATCCTTAAGAATTTTTCATTGCAGTCCCTTCCTGGGCGGTCCCTGAATCACTCCCTGGAGTGATTACGTGATTGCATCATCACAATTGCCAGTTGTGGCCAATCGATATATGTTTGGTCTTTTTTCTGCAGGTTAAAAATGTTTGCCAGGATGGTTTCTACCATGCTGTCTGGCCTAGTGTTTTGGCTGACATTTGGATGGACTGCAACAGCTGCTTATAGCCCAAGAACCCCTGACCGGGTCTCAGAAACAGATATCCAGAGGCTGCTCCATGGTGTGATGGAGCAGCTGGGCATTGCCAGGCCACGGGTAGAGTATCCAGCTCACCAGGCCATGAACCTTGTGGGCCCACAGAGCATCGAAGGTATTTACTATGTTCTGCCAGTTTGCAGTTTCCATTAGCAGTAAAATAATTAATGCATATTAAAGAAACTCTGCTTCCTCCTGTTTTCCCTTTCTTCTTATACTACACAGTATATAGATACATACATACACATGAGAATATAAGTCCTGTGAGAGCAGGGACCTTATCTAATTCACAGCTGTAGCCCTAGCATCTAGCACAAAATCTGGTACATTAATATTTACTAAGTGAATGAAGGAGCATCTAGCGTTATCACTAAAAAAAGATTAGAACCCAGACCCCATGTCTTCTCCCAAACTGATCTTTGGGAAATTGTGTCCCCAGCTGGCTGCCTCTGAGCCACTGCCAGCCAGTATTTGTAAAAGATCTTCAAAATATAGGACCTAAAAGATCTGATTTGATTCTTAGGGATGATGTCAGATAAACCCAAGGGAGCCAAAAGAGGTACTGATGTTAAGAGTTTATGTCAATAACTTAAAAAAAATTTTTTTAAATACAACAGATGTTAATTTAACTGTTTTAGGGTGATAAGACCATTTCCCACCTGAATTCCTCTAAGTTTCTGGCAATATGATTGTAATACTTTTATTAGAAAGTGATACTTTTTTTGTTTAGTGATTTACTTATAGAGAGAATTGGAATCTCGCTCTTATGAGGTGGTGATGAGCAGCTCTTAAGAGCAGGTGCCTCATCTCCATGCCTTGCTTTGTATCCCTCTGATTCTGAATGCTCTCTTTCTCCACGGAGGTGGAGCCCTAAAGCAGTAGCATGGTTAATTTAGTCTGAACACAAAAGAGCACTTCAAGTGTTTGCCCACAGGAGTGGGTCCTAAGGAAAAACATGAATTCCTTCTCTGAGTTTTGTCAAAACACACACCCAGAAAATACTATTTCCTGTGCATTGATTTTGTATAATTTTGTCTGAGTCTATAATTTCCTAAAACAGCTATCTGCTTTGGGGGTCCTGGGAATGCCATGGATATTGTTGATATATGATTCTCATTTCTGTCTTGTTACCCATAGTTTTAAACCATTGAGTAAAACTACCTCTGTGGAGTTGTTGTCTATTTAGGCTGACATTTGATTTCAGGAATGGATTAACACAGATGATTTGAATCAGAAGCATGCAAATCTAGCACAGGGCTTGAGGCAGAACAAATCAGACAGAGCTTCACACCACCCCTTCTTGGGTGAATCTAAATCCTTTCCAGCATCTGCTGCCAACTCTGGCTTCAAGTACACCTACCCATTTCAGACCAGCTCTTTCAAGACAGTAAATATCTGCTCTTTTAACCAGTAAAAGTGCTTGATTAGTCACCCAGCTGTTGTCGTGGAGATGGCTTTCTAGGTTTCCATTAATACTGGAGGCCTGATCATCTGTGTGGAAAAGAAACAGCAACTCCCTGGGCATCAACAGCCTATGTGTATCCAGAGCCTCCTTTCCTTTACTCAGTAGCCGGCTCTGTGCTGGCCACCATGCAGGAGACTGAGGCAGCTCTGCCCTAAAAGTTTCTCAGTCTGGGGGGTGGGAGCTGGGAGAAGTTATTACAGTGCATCATGGCCAGTGTTTTGATAGATGGACAGGCAAGCTGCTGCCATGGAAGTAAAGAACACAGTAAGTTATTCTGCTTGGGAGTGGATGAGGGTGTCTGTAAGGAAATGCTGTTTTGAAGAAGCAACATTTGACCTGGGTTTTGAAGTTTGAATAGGAATTCATCAGGGAGTCAAGTGAAAAGGCATTGGAGGTGTGAAAGAGCATGGATTAGAACAATTCAGAATTAAAAACTCTTGCTTTCATTATTACCCTTGGGGTAATGTGATGTCATAGCCATGCTGGGTCTCCTCTAACAGTGTCTGTGGAAGGGATGAACATCGGCTTGTGTTTTGGTTTTCTATTACCACACATTTAGCAGCTTAACACAATACCCATTGATCAGCTCACAGTTTCCTTTGGTCAGGAGTCAGGCATGGGTTAGCTGCGCCCTCTGCTCAGTCTCATCGGGCTGAAATCACAGTTTTGACAGGAGATGCAGTCTTGGCTAGAGCTTGGGGTCCTTTTCCAAACTCATCTAGGTTGTTGGCAGAATTCAGTTTTTCGCTGTTGTGGGATCAAGGTCCCCTTTCTCTTGCTGGCTGTCAGCTGGGTCCCTTTCAGCTCTCAGAGGCCACTCTCAGGTTGGTTGTAAGCCACTGACCCTCTCACAACATGGCAGCTTACTTCCTCAAATCCGGAGGGAGAATATCCCTTTATTCTGCTAATCATAATACAATATAATTATAGGAGTGACTATCTCATTACTTTTGTCATTTATCAAGGGAGTGATAGCCCACAGGTCCTACCTACACTCAAAGGCAGAGGATTATGCAGGGCGTGTACACCGGTAGGTGGGAATCTTGGGAATCATCTTAGAATTCTGCCAGCTGGGTGCAAGCTAACAGGGAAACAAAATAAGAAGCCTGGGATTTTTCCCTGTCCTGGACTTTGGCATTTAATTTATTTGGTGGTCTAATATTTTCTCATGTGAGTGTAGGACTGTTTCAAATCATCCGTTTATTTGCATTGTCTCTGCTGACATTCATTCATGCTAATTCCCAGGGTATCTTCCATATCCCTTCAACATTTATTTTAGTATTTTGTTATGAAGGACCAAGTTAGAAAGTTTTTCTAATTTTTATAGAAAGAATACTATATATATATATATACATACATATATTCTGGTGTGAATTTTAATGCACATTTAACATAAACTGTTCCCAAAGATATCTGGATTTAACCGGCAGCTCCATCATTTATCAGTAACGTGACCTTGAGTGAATTATTTCTTGAAGCTTCCGTTTAGTTTGGGGGTAGGATTTAAATTTATTCACCTGCAAGCAGGTAATATTCCAGTTCAGAGAAACAAAAATAAAGTTTTAGCATACTCCAACTATTCTACCATGAAATCATTTCTAAATGAATCATCATTGTCATTTTAGGTGACAATTACTGGACTCTTCAATTCTTTGCATGCAGTGCTGTTCATTGAGTAGTAAGTGGCACATGGAAGACAATTTCCTCTTATTGTGTCTACTCTGGTTAATTAATTGTATAATCCTTAGATTAATCTCACTATTAAAGATGTATATAAGCTCTCAAACATAGCATTATAAACTCTCCTTTTAAAATAGGATGTAGTATCAGTGTAAATTACTGTTAGCTCACTGGGGTCATATATCCCACTAAAAAAATATTTCCTCCTTTGATCCCATATCCCTTCGAGTTACTCTACCATTTTTCTTCCACAGCAACCTTTCCACACATGCTAATGTACTTCCTCACCTCCCGTCCTCTCCTAGTCCACTGTAGTCCACTGTTCTCACCACTCATTTGTCAAGTCAACAAGCATTTTTTGAATGCCAGGCACTGTCTTAGGTACTGAAGAAATGAGCATGAACCTGAAAGATTGGCAGGACAGGGGAGATAGAGTCATTGCATAAAGAAATAAGTAAAATATGTAATAAGTCAAATGGTCTTAAGTGCTATAAAAATATAAAGCAGAAGAGGGGGATGGAGGAAACAAAATAGGGGCAGGAGACTCCTCACTGGGAAGACAGGCAAAAATAAGAGTTGCGAGTCAGCTGTGTGATCCATGACCTTCCAGATGGAGAGGGCTGCAAATGCGAAAGCCATAAGTTTAGAGCAAGGAGGCTAGTGTGGCTGTAGCCCAGGACTCAGGAGTGCAGGAAGAGATGAGACTGGGGTAAGGGCAGGAAGGGGAGGTGGGAGGTGGTGTGTGGGGACAGATCGTGTCATAGGGTCTTACAGTCCTACAGCGACTTTGGCTTTTCCTTTGAGCGTGTATCTGAAGCCACTGGAGACTTTGGACAGTAATGTGATCAGCCTTCCTTTGAAAAGGACCACTCCAACTGCTGTCTTGAAAATACTCTGTAGGGAGGGAGGACTGCAATGGGGGAGATGAGTTAGGAGACTAAGGTAACAATCCAGGTGAGGGGTATACTAGCATGGCAGCTAGAGAAGTGGCGAGGCATGGTCGGAGGATGGATATATTTGAAGTTGGAGCCAATAGGATTTGCCGGTGGGTTAGAGGTAGGAACTGAAAAACAGAGAGGAGCCAGGGGTGACGCCAGGATATTGGTATGATATCCTGGAAAGGAACTTTGTTTTTTTGGTTTCTTATTTTTGGCTGCGTTGGGTCTTCGTTGCTGTGCGCGGGCATTCTCTAGTTGCGGCGAGTGGGGGCTACTCTTCATTGCGGTGCGCGGGCTTCTCATTGCAGTGGCTTCTCTTGTTGTGGAGCATGGGCTCTAGGCACGTGGGCTTCAGTAGTTGTGGCACGTGAGCTCAGTAGTTGTGGCACACAGGCTCAGTAGTTGTGGCTCGCGGGCTCTAGAGAACAGGCTCAGTAGTTGTGTCACACGGGCTTAGTTGCTCCGCTGCATGTGGGATCTTCCCGGACTAGGGATTGAACCCGTGTCCCCTGCATTGGCAGGCAGATCCTTAACCACTGCACCACCAGGGAAGCCCTGCACGTGTTAATGTTGAGATGCTTTTTAGGCTGTGCTTGTGAAGGCCAACAACTTCCTTGCCCATTTCACCTGCACTCTGCCTTCATCCCTCCCAACCTCCCTGCAGCCCCACACCCACACCAGTGTCTTCCCTCCTCCAGGCTCTCACCTGTTCTTTCCACTCTGCGTATACCTGTCCTCCTCTGCAGGGCTCAGCTTCAAAGTCATCCGCTCAGAGAGGCCTACGCAGCTTCTCTGAGTGGCCCCCCCTTCTCTGCCACAGTGCCCTTTTGTTTTTTTTAAACTCTACAGCATTTAAAAAAATTATAATGAATGTTTGTTTCCTTGCTTATTTATTGTCTGTCTCCCCACTGGAACGGCAGTTCCATGAGGCAATATCTATTTTATTTACTGCTTTATACCCAGACACATAGTAGGCACTTGGTAAATATTTGAAGAATGAATGTATATTTGAATAAATATTTAAAAAATAAGTATCTGGCAGCAATAAGTATATAAATTCTATTAGACTTCTGGATCTTTTGAGACTCTATTCCTTTCAGTTCAAGGAAAATATTCCATTTCTGTTCTGTGTTTTAAAAAATCTACCTAGAGGTTTTTGCCAAGAACTCAGTGATAATGTGCTTGGCAAAAGGTCTGTTTACTTTGACTATGACTGATCACCAGGGTGCAAGGTTTGAACCTTCCATACAGGGGCCTATTGAGAAATGGGAAAGGCTTTTTGCAGTTATGGAATGAAACCAGCAGGGGGCCAACTAGACTTGAGGCAATAGATAGAGGATTCCTAAAACCTGGTACCCAGTCTCCTGGTTGTTAAGTCACCTGTTGTTAAGCCAGCCTTCTGGTTGACCTGCTCTAAGTGGTCCCTGGGGAGGAAGCATTTGCCCAGAACATCCTAAGAGGTTGGAGGTTATTTTTCACTTCTCCGTAGGTACCTTAAACATGACTTGGTAAGCAGCATCTTTCAAATGTGTAAATTCTTTTTTTCTTTTTCTGAAACTTCATAAATAAATGTATTCCTTTCATTACAATTGTAAAGATTTTTTATGATGTTATAAACATTGTGAGGATTAATCATACTTTGCCCCCAAATTAACTGATTTTACATAGCCTTGCATATAGTGTAGAGAAAATAATCATGGAGTTTAAAAATTTGTATGAGAAACATCTTCTAGCATGAGAATTGCTAACCATTAAGTAATTAATGGAGAGTTGTGGTTTGTGCTCATCTTCTGTCTGGGGAAAAAGAGAGACTATAGGGCTTCCCTGGTGGCACAGTGGTTGAGAGTCCGCCTGCCGATGCAGGGGACACGGGTTCGTGCCCCGGTCTGGGAAGATCCCACATGCCTCGGAGCGGCTGGGCCCGTGGGCCATGGCCGCTGAGCCTGCGCGTCCGGAGCCTGTGCTCCGCAACGGGAGAGGCCACAGCAGGGAGAGGTCCGTGTACCGCAAAAAAAAAAAAAAGAAAAAAAAGAGAGAGAGACTATATTATTAAAGGATGGCCATCAAATGTGTAAATTCTTAACCCAAAGCAAAACAAAAATACAAAGTAAAGACAAACAGGCACCAACTTGTTTTATAGAGAAGAAAACACACTTTGATGGTAAGGAAAAGCCAGGTTGAGTCTTTTTTTTTTTAATACATCTTTATTGGAGTATAATTGCTTTACAATGGTGTGTTAGTTTCTGCTTTATAACAAAGTGAATCAGCTATACATATACATATATCCCCATATCTCCTCCCTCTTGCGTCTCCCTCCCTCCCTCCCTACCCCACCCCTCTAGGTGGTCACGGGTTGAATCTTAACCATACTATTTATTAGCTGTGTGTGATCTCAGTGACTGTTCTGAAACCTGGTTTTCTCATAGTGGGGCTTCAGCCCGCTCTCACAAGTGGGTTCCGTTAGTAACTGAATGTAGGCCTGCCTCCTCTCACTTTGTGGATATCAGGAACACGCTTCCAGTCTTTAATGGCTTTCCCTGGTATTATTTTGGATGACTCACCCAGTTAGCAGTACAGTTCAGCTGTGTTTCAGTGCACCTTGTATCTCAGCAGTGCCCACCTCCCTCCAAGCTCAAAGTGGCTCATTGGTCCCTATGACATAGCTAAATGGCTACTGCTGTTATATTATCCCCAGAAACAAATAAATCCACCAGCTGTCCAAGGGATTGATTCAGAGAGCCATTAGCTATGGGCTAGAGATGCGTGGGAATCAGAAGTGGCTCTGCCAGCTGACACTAATGTTAGCTTTTGATGAATCCAACCAGAAAACGTGCTTCAGTCTTCAGAATAGCAGCCTTAGGTAAAAGAGGGTCTCCTCAATACCACTGGTTCATTTTCCCCACCATTCTAGACCACATGATAACTCCAGATACCAAGCCACTGGGAAATTTATAAATACTGGCACTTGATGGATCCTGATTAAATTTAAACCAGTATTGCCAAACCTAAAAATACCAAAATTCCTTTTTATAACACTAAATTTTGGGCTTCATCTTTCTTATTTTAAAATAAAGAGAACCAAGATTATTTTCTTAATAAATATCAGGGGGAGAGTCTTTGTAAGATAAGGTCTATTTGAAGGGGCAGATCCTAAGGAGTCTCTACTTGGCCAACCTTTGGCCTCGTAAAGGAGCCGCAGTGCCTCCACTTGGCCACAGGGTGGCAATAGTTGCTTCCCATTTAAAGGTTGAAGGGAAGAGTTGTTAACATTGGGCCTCTCAAAGTTTCAGGCTAGCCTCTCTCGGCATTTGGGGAAGGGGTGGGGCTGACTCTTGACCCAGGTAGCCTGACTAAAATCTCTTTCTAGGTTATCCTTATCCTGGGAGAGCCAATGAGAGCAATGGGCTTGAAGGGTTGTCTTTGAGTGGACCAGGGCCTCCAGTTTGACCCATGTCCTTTGGGGTTCCGTTGAGACCACCCTGAACTCAAATCCTTAAAATTTCCCTGGATGATTTCCAGTTTTTTGTCTTAGGCAATTGCATGGATAGTGATAAGAAATTGAAAAGGAATAGGAGGAGGTCTGCGTTTTTTTTCTGGTGGCGGGGGGAGGATAAGGAGATGAAAATGATGACTTTGTTGTGTTTAAGGTGCCCTGGGACATCCAGGTGCAGGTGTCCAGAGGGCACTCAGATGTATCTGACACAGGAGAGCTATCTGGGTAAAGGAAGGGGTTTGGGAGTCATCCCCATATTAGTGGCAGCTGATGCCATAGAAATGGATGAGATTACCTGGGTGAATATCAAGTGAGAAGAACAGGGGCTTCCCTGGTGGTGCAGTGGTTGAGAGTCCGCCTGCCGATGCAGGGGACACGGGTTCGTGCCCCGGTCCGGGAAGATCCCACATGCCGCGGAGCAGCTGGGCCCGTGAACCATGGCCGCTGAGCCTGCGCGTCCGGAGCCTGTGCTCTGCAACGGGAGAGGCCACAACAGTGAGAGGCCCGCGTACCGAAAA